>NC_037676.1:9400191-9457370 GCF_003255815.1 Theropithecus gelada
GGTTTCACCGTGTTAGCCAGGATGGTCTCGATCTCCTGACCTCGTGATCCGCCCGTCTCGGCCTCCCAAAGTGCTGGGATTACAGGCTTGAGCCACCGCGCCCGGCCATGCATAATTAATTTAATGTAGTTCTATCTGACAAACATTCCTGATTAGCAAGGGAGCGCAATCTGGCTGCAGGATACAAAATCAATGAACAGAATTAGATTTCTAAAAGTAACAATTAGAATTCAAACCTTAAAATATTTTAACATTTAAAATGTCCTAAAGTTAAAGAAAGACTGCCCATTTTCCTCGTGGTAGTGTGGTGTAGAATGCACTCTTGCAGGGCTTCCTGACCCGTCGAAGGTGCTTCCTCTACTCATGCTCCATTCAGGCGGCTGACGTTTTCAGCTCCTACATTCAAGGAAAGAATGTTGGCCCCACCAGCAACTTGATTGGATTTTCTGTTAAGCATAAAGTTCTGAACCACTAAAGAATACAGACACTTATAAAGGAGAAAACCTTGAGCCCTTAATTAATCTATTCATTAATAAATTAATACGTCTTAATCTCTAAAGGAAAACACATTGAGAGTGTTGCTGAAAGGAGAACATATTCCTCCAGACTTGTAGATATTTCAAAAGCGATCACCAAATCAAGCTACACCAACAGAAATCCCGATGCTTGGGCCACACTGAACTCGTCTCCTACAGAACTGCCTGTGGTCCACGGGGTGCTTCAGGGCAGAGCACGTGACGGGCAGGGGTCCTGGGAGAACTGTCACTGAGGCAATGCAAGGGTGTTCCTATTGCGTGGTGTATTCCACCTGCGAGATGGGTCTGCTCTGTCTCATGGACAACTGGAATCGTGCAACTGATTACATTTCCCTCTTTTGAGTTGAATACAGCGCTAGAAACAACACAGAATTTGAAAGGGGAGCTGTTACCTCAGGTGAATTTCTGTCAGTTGGGAGCCAGCCTATGCTACTTTGATAGGAGGGATTCTTTTTATCTTTTTTTTTTTTGAGACGGAGTCTCTGTCGCCCAGGCTGGAGTGAGTAGCACCATCTCGGCTCAGGGCAACCTCTGCCTCCCGGGTTCCCGCCATTCTCCTGCCTCAGCCTCCCGAGTAGCTGGGACTACAGGCGCCGCCACCATGCTCGGCTAATTTTTTTTTATATGTTTAGTAGAGACGGGGTTTCACTGTGTTAGCCAGGATGGTCTCGATCTCATGACCTCGTAATCCATCCGCCTCGGCCTGATACGAGGGATTCTAAGTCCATACTGGAGTGGAAGGAAGGCTGTGCTGAGTCAGATACCGACCATGAGCGTTTGTGTGGGGAGGGGGCTCTTCATGGAAATGTTGACTGACCCTTCCTGGAAGCCACACGTGCTGCCAACTCAAATACTTTGTACATCATAGTGGCCTGCATTTTAGATGTATTCCAAGGGCTATTAAGCTCCTGCCTTTTATCTGTTTTAACTCCCCTTTTAATGTATGCTACCTTGTGCTATGTTTGTGTAAGTTATCTACAAACAGCATAAGAAATGAATTATTACTGTTTTTAATTATTCCTAATTCGAAATATCAACCTGTTGTGTTTCAGAGCCCTCCTTTTTAAAACACAGCTGTTAAGAATAGTTAATGCAATTCCTCAACCTATGCAAGTATTGACATGTTTTCTGGAGTCTATAGGAGGAAAGAGGAAAGACCACATTCCTGATTAGAATCGAATCCACTTGGTTTTTAAGTAGACACAGAGCAGGCTTATTCTGACAAATCCTTAAAGGTATGGTTTCCTGTGTGATTCCTGCCAGAGGCTAAATAAAAGGATTTGAAGAGATTAAAAATGAATGTGTGTTAGACCCACTTTCATTTTTCCAGTACCTGAGGTTTGTTCCTATTAGCAGGTATTAAGTCTTGTCGTGATGGGGCAGCCCTGTGTGGGGGCTTTATGCTGAGCCAGCTCAGCTGAGAGGAGCATTTATGGATTAGTGAGAGTTGGGAAGCAGGGCCCGGCCAAGCTGACATGTGAAATCCAACATGACACCATAGTTTCTGAGTTAGCAGGAGGCGATGGAGGCTTAATGCATGGTGTTTGGAAGGTGGACATGAAGTGCAATCCAGGCCTTTAAGTTCAGAGGCCGGAGCAGAGGCGCAGGCACCAGGCATGGCTGCTCCATGGTGCTTTGTGTTGGTCGTCTTTTGTCTCACCCTTGAATCCAGCATGCGAGGCTCTCCCTGCACCCTGAGCTCCCAGACGCTGCCCGATGCTGCCTCTGCTTCTTCAGCACAGAGGCCAGATGCCTGTACTCACTTCCAGGATGAAAACACCCCCTTCTCTTTCCGGATATCCACATCCTACAAGTGGGACGCATGGAAGGCCCCGTCCTATCTTCACTCATTCTCTCTCACTGCAGATACATCTCTCCTCTCTGATGGGGAGCTCTGCAGACTTCAAGCTTCGATACAGATGCAAAAATAGGAGCCTAAAGGTCCTGTATCCTAGTTAACCAGCCCTCTTAACTGCGCACACATCCATCATTTTGTGGTTCTGTTTCTCTCTCCACACCGTGCTGGATAGATCCTGACCCCAAAACTTGTACTGGCTAAGGTAAGGCTAACATTTGTAATAATAATAAAAAAATTATTCCTTCTTAATAAAGGTTTCTCACTTGCAGTCATGCATGTGCTGGTATGTGTGGGTGGCGGTGCCTCTCTCTGTGGTTGTGGGGGGACCCTGGCTGATGGTTTTGCTGTCTTTACCCCATGTTTCCAAGGGGGCCTGTGGATCAATAACGAGACAGCTGGTGGGGAAGGATGCAGGTGTCACACAGGAACGCGTATGGGCCCAGCCCCAGATGCCTCTAACAGGAGCCCCACTGCAGGGCTCTGACCACAGCCCGTGGGCCATGTCTGGCTGCTAAATAAGCTGGAAACTTACCCTTACTTTGTGCCCAGGAAAAGGAGGAAACAGATCTGATGACCACATATCAGCGTCTTCCTGAGACCTCACCTGAGATGGTCTTTGAAGATAACTTCATTTTTCTTTACGAGGATTGAGGACAATATTTCAGATCGATTCCCCCGGAACAATGTTTTTAAGACTTTATGTTGTGAAATTTATTGAGTGTCTTGCACAGATCTAGTTGAGAGGATAGCAGGGCTGCTTGCAGCCTGCATTCGTCGTCAGCCACGTCACGGATCTGTTCTGATCAGTGAATCATCACCAACTCTGGGGCGTCACCACCAAATCTGCATATGCCACTAGGAAGGTTACCTTTGTGAGGAGTTCTGTGTATCCCACTTTAAAAGATGGAACTGAGGATGGAGAAGAGCTAAGTGACACCGCTGGAAAGAGAAACTGATGGAGCTAATTTTGGAATCTATTCTTTTTCTTAACCAATTTTCCAACAGTAGAGTATTCTAGAACTTTCCGAGCCAACTCCGAGAGGTGTGAAGAATAAGACATTACAGTTTTCTTTTTTTTTCCATTGAAGTGTTTAATTAAGGAAACTTCTGCATATATTTTACTGGTTTGTGTTCACATAGATCAAAATTGGCACTTGGTTAGCAAATTTCACAATTTTCTGTCGAGTTTTTATTTCTTTTTCTCTGGGTCATTTTCTTCACCTGCTGTTTGAGGATTAGAAGGGAATATATTTGAATATTTACTTTAATATAAATTTTAACTATCTCCAAAATAATCAATTAATGGGGATATATTTCAAATATTTCACTCATCATTGGTCAAGTTCAGATGGCAAAATCTTCATCAAATCATAAACTAACATTAGAGCTTGTGACTGAGAAAAAAAACTTGATTATTTGAAAGTATATCCCAAGTTTATTTTTTAGATTCCTCACAAAATGTTTGCTTCTAAAGTAAAAATGTCTAATCAATTTGAATATAAATTGTTTTTGAATCTGAAACCCCGTGTTAAAACATAAGAAAAAATCCTGGAGAAACCTTTTTTCAGCTACTTTTCCAAAAGTTATTTCTGCATTCACTGATTTGCCTTCCCGCTGGCTCCAAGACCCCTGCAGTCAGGTATTACCCTAGAGTCCATATCTGACAGTAAATGCCAGAGCCAGGCAGGCAGACGGCAGCGGGGGATAGAAAAGGAAACCAAGATACACCCTTCCCCTAGGAGCTTAAAGATTAGTTGAAAAAGTGGGTCATATATTTAGTGATAATGACTCAGTAGTGGAGTAAGTGCAAAATGAGTTAACAAGTAAAAGCAGTAGAAGATCAGATCATTGTGGTCTGCTGTATTAGGCAGGGCTCTCCAGAGAAACAGAACCTGAGGAATGGATGGGTAAATAGATATAGATATAGGTAGGTAGGTGGATAGATATATATATAGATAGATAGATAGATAGACAAGTAGATAGATATAGACAGATAGATGGATAGATAGGCAAATAGGTAGAAGATAGATAGACGGTAGATAAATAGATAGGCAGATAGATAGATAGGCAGATAGGTAGATAGATGATAGGCAGATAGATATGTAGATAGATGATTGATAGATTGGCACATAGATAGGCAGATAGGTAGATAGATGATAGACAGGCAGATAGATAGGTAGATAGATGATTGATAGATTGGCAGATAGATGATAGAGATAGATAGATAGATAGATAGATAGATAGATAGATAGATAGATAACAGATTGATAGGCAGATAGATAGGTAGAAGATAGATAGGTAGATAGATAGATAGACAAATAAGTAGGCAGATAGGTAGATAGATAATAGATAGATAGGCAGATAGGTAGATAGATGATTGATAGATAAGTACATGACAGATAGATTGATAGGCAGATAGGTAGAAGATAGATGATAGATAGATAGATAGATAGATAGATAGATAGATAGATAGATAGATAGATAGATAGATAGATAGATAAGTAGGCAGATAGATAGATAGATAGGTAGATAGATGATAGGTAGGCAGATAGATAGGTAGATAGATAGATAGATAGACAGCAATTTTAAGGAACTGTTTCATGCAATTGTGTGGGCTAAGTCCAAAATCTGCACAGCTGGCTGGCAGATCCAGGACAGAGATGGTGTTGCAGCTCACGTCTGAAGACAGGCTAGAAGCAGAACATTCTCTTCAGGGACCTCAGTCTTTTTCTGGTAAAGGCCTCAACTGATTGGATGAGGGCCACTCACATCACGGAGAGCCCCTCACAAAGTCGGCTTTACTCAAAGCCATTAATTTCCGTGCTAATCTCATTTACCAAATGCCTCCACAGGACCATCTAGACTGGCATTAGGCCAAAAACTGGGTATCACAGACTAACCAATTTGGTTACATTGACCATCACATCTGGGATGCTCAAGCTTGATTTTTATTCACTAGCTAAATGTTTACTGAACACTGACTATGCACCAAGCACCCAGATACAGAAGGAAAAGATGACCCTCCACCGTACAGCATCTGTTCAAGCAGGAAAGACAGACAATAGGCAGAATCCTGGATGGAGACGCGGCTGTGAGGGACACACAGGGTGACGGGCGAGGGAGAGGAAGGAAGGTGGGCAGGAGGACCTTTCTGAAGAGGGCACGTCCAGATGGAGACCTGCAGGATGGGAGAGGCTGTGCAGGACGGAAGAGCCACATCCCGTGGGAGCTGTGTCCGCTGTGGATACGGAGTTTCCACCCGTCATAGGTAAGTCTCAGGAACACTTTCATAGTAAGCTTGTTTTACTTTTCGATTCCTTGCCTGAGGTGTTTAGGGGGCAGTGCTGAGGCAGAGTGTGTGTGTCTGAGGACCTCTAAAGAGTGGACTTTTGCAATAAAACTGCCCATACCTCCCTCAAACACAATGACAGGCACCGAAGGAACATATACAAAGAATAAAAATAGTGAGGCTTACGTGGAGAAAAAGTTAAATAAGGAATTTCAATAAAATGGTGACAAAATGGATCTTTTTTGTATCTTTTGTCCTCTGTATCTATTATCTTTACTCTCAAGGGTTTGTGTTTTATTTTTCTCTTCATTTTTCACCAGCTTGCACTATTTCAGAGGGTCAAGCCTCTCCCTGAATCCGTCCACCGTTCATTCTTTGGTGATGGTAGCAGAGTAAGCCAAATCTTTATGGAAATCAAGCAGGAAAGAATTAGTAAAACGGTGCACACAGAGAGCCCATGAGTGTGGAGTTACTGGCTTAGGCAGAGAGATGTCAGCACGACGTCCCTTCAGCATACAGGCAAAGAGAGGTCAAGGGAAATGCTTCTGGACAAGGTTAAGGACACTAAATGACCACAAGAACACGTTCATTTTACTCACACAAATTCTTACTTTTCATGATATACTCTGAACGTGATACTTAGAATCACGTCTTTCTAATTTCCCCATAGTTGTCAATTATTTCACAATACACATTTCTCCCACAAGCCATATTACAAATAAAGTGGATATGATGGATATTCTTTATCTCATGTTCTTTTCATCCTAAAATAAAATCAACATATAGTTTCCCTTGTGCTAGAAAGAGAATTGGGATACTCGCGGCATTTTAGATTCAGGTATGATAGATGGTTTTGACTCAGGGATTCCTTTTTGTTTGCTGTTTGGTGTACTTAGGTTTCACAGAGAAAACGGCTCTCCTTGTCTCACTTTAATTGTTTTATTACCGTTCGGTTTCTTTCTTATTATTACAACCATTATAAGACATTTATGTAAAACTTTTCCTCAAAGGAACTCAAATAATATTACAAACTTAAATTACCAAAGAGGCATTAATTTTCACAAAGCCCAGGCAAGGTAGCCAGAGCATCAGGAATTAAAATCGTGAATGGGCGTAGTGCTATGGCTTCCATGGAAAGCACTGCGTTGGGAAAACAGGAAATAAAAGAAGCCACTGGTTCATTATTTCAACGGCAAAAAGAAATTGTGAGATTACAACCAATATTCTGAGATAGTTGTCTTAAAACAAGCATGAATTAAATCCAGGCACTTACAAAATCTCTAGCTCTGGATAGAAGCTCCTTCCAAAGAAGAGAACTATGATTTTCAAAAGGAATTATCCTGAATGCAGCCTATGTGTGTGAGAACTAAATACTTGTATCTATGCATTTACAATCCTACTTGATCTTCACACAGCACCATGGGACTGGCAGGCAGAATTAGTGTCCTAATTTGATAGGTGAAGCAACCAAGGGTAGAGAGAGGAAGTGCTAGGCAACCTAGGTGTCCCAGCTGGAAATGTGTGTTCCGTCTGAACACAAAAATTCTTTCAGATTATTTTTAAAATATCATACCAAAACTTCTAACTGATTTGAGCCTGGTTTGATCAGACCTTGACTTAAATTCTAACACAGACTTTCCCACTTGTCTTAGACCCCAGGTTCTTGAAGGCAGGACAGAGCCTTTCTCTCTTCTGTCCTCTGTGCCCAGTTCAGCCTGTGCCACACAGCACACAGTTCTTAAATAAGTGATGAGAACTCATTGAGTATCCACAGAGGAAATTCCCATCTGCTTGCTGTTTCTTTGGGGAATGGGGTGGGAGCCAAACTGGCTCACCTCTACTACAGAGGACAGGTGGCCGGACCTCATCGGGGTGGGAGCCAAACTCGCTCACCTCCACTGTGGAAGACGGATGGCCGGACCTCATGCAGATGTGAATGTTCTGGCCCCTCCTACATTCTGGAACTGATTGATACCAAATGTTGTTGGTTTTTGGAAAAACTCCACTAATCTATATTCCTTCCAGAAGTATGCGCTTTTCATCGTTTCCAGGCATCCTAATTTATGCACATGGAGATTTTCCTCTTTCTTGGTCCTCATGGGAAATAAAACCTTTCTCTTGAGTCTTCCTCTCAGAGGTATGCAGGTAACAGGCTCTGAATGGGAGGGAGGCCCTGCTCTGAGGTGTGTGTAGGTTTTCATGGTACAAACAGAGGTGTCCCTCGATATCCATGAGACAGGGTTTCTAGGACTTTTCTCGAATACCAAAATCCAAAATGCTCAGGTCCCTGATATAAAAATGGCATGATATTTGAATGGAGCCTACACACACCCTCCTGTGTACTGTAAATCATCTCTGAAGTACTTTGAATACATTATGCAAATGATATGTAAAGAGTTGACATACTGTGTTGTTTAGGGAAAAATAACAATGGAAAAAAACTGTGTGTGTTCAGAGCAGATGTAACTATTCTGGGGAATGTTTTTCAATCCCAGGTTGGTTGAATCCAGGGATGGGGAAGCCAGGGACATGAAGGGCCAACCGTATCCCCACTATGGCCAAATTCAAGCCACCAAGATGGGACTACTGAACACAGAGCTTCAATGAAACACTAGCAGTAAGCAGGCTCTGGAGAAGCTGGTATAAGCCGGCTCCTCGTCCCCATATCTGGGGTTCCTGATGATTGGTGGGAAATGCTGCAGAGAGGCTGTGGAGTCAGAGAGGTCTGGATTTGCAGGATAGTTTTGGCCATTGCTTACTAGGCAGCCTTGTGCATGTTGGGGAGACCCTCTGAGACTCAGCACCCACAGATTGAAAACCTCGCTTCTGGCTACATTTTAACAGTATGTGCAGCAATGACGCATCAATACAGGCTCATCAGTGTAGGCACGTGCTTCATCAATGCAGGGCGCTAGTAACAGGGGTCTAGGGTGAAGGAGGGTATTTTGCTCGGCTTTTCTGTAAACCTAAAATTGCTCTTAGGAATACAGCATATTCATTTTTTAAGAAAATGTGAAGGAAATAAATAAGGCATATTTTAAAAATATTCGGCACAGGTGTGAAGAAAATCAAATGATCCAAGAGCCTGCAGGTGAAATGAGAAGTCTCCCAACCCAGCGGGCATCTTTGCAGAGTCTGAAAATTCACAGCTTGAAGGTGAGAGTCCAGAGGTTCAGCCGAAACTTCAAAGGCTGCCTGCACCCCTTGAGGAACATGCAATGCAAACCCTGCAGAAAATCCATTGAGGAGGGAGCTCTCCACTTCGAAACAGAAAAGAAACGTCCAAAGCGTCTGGAAACCTCTGCCACGCTCATCAGAAGCGCTGCGCGTGCAGGAGGACGGACAGAGACCCGGAGACAGCTGGAGGAGCCGCCTCCTTCTGAGCAAGCTGATCACTTCATGTCAGAGGAAAGCTCCAGCCGGATGTGTGGACCCCTGTCAACGAGGAAGAATCGTAACCGGCCACAAAAAGAAAATAGTCGCACCACACACAGCAAGACTTGGCTCAACCAGAGTTGAAATTTCAGATTTTTCTAAGTGTCATCTTTTCTTTGGCTATTCAACGAGCAGCCAGACCGGGACAGAGGCCAGGACGGGTGGGGGTCCGCTGGACCACCAGGTCCCCAGGGGAAGAGGAGAAGGGCAGATTAACCCCCGAACATCCACAACGACAGCCAACATCCATCGGCGTGATCTGTCCTTAAAAGTAATTTTGATTTGTCTCTTTTTATTTAACTGCTAGTATTTAACCAATGCTACATTTGCTTTCATTAAATTTTGTTTGATAGAATTGTAATTCCTAAGATACTGTTTTTGGAATATAGATGATGTTTATATAATTCTAATGAATACACTGTTTCCATTTTATCAGGCCTTCTAGGATTAGACAGTGTATCATATGTCGATTAAAATAAAAGGTATACTATAACTTAAACTGTAATCAAAGGCTGACCTGACCCAGTGGAGACATTTGAAACAGCAAAGATCATTTCTATATGCTATGAGTTGTTACTAGAAGTCTGTAATTTAATATTACCTTACTAAATAGTGACTGATAAAAAAAATTAAGCAACAGCACCCTAGCTACATTTAATGGTACGTTAGTAGTTTTGCACTAAATTCATACATTAATTTAGTGGTGTTACATTTTGAAAACATTGGTTTTCTGTTTTGTAATTTTTTTAACCTTTGTTATTTTGTTTAGGATAGACTTTGCTGCCTGAAAATTTCTAAATTTTGAAGTAAAACTCTTCCCCTTATGAGAAAAAATGTCAGAAGAAAAAAGAAGGAGCAAAAGGAGGAGGAAGAGGAGGAATCTATGGCATGCCTATCACTTTTCAGAGGTTATATTTGTGGGCATGAGGTGAGACTCTAGAGCAGCAGTGTCCAATCTTTTCACTTCCCTGGGCCACACTGAAAAAAGAATTGTCTTGGGCCATATATAAAATACCATAACACTAATGATAGTTGATGAGGAAAGAAAGAGAGAAAGAGAGAAAGAGAGAAAGAGAGAAAGAGAGAGAGGGAGGGAGGGAGGGAGGGAGGGAAGGAAGGGAAGGAAGGGAAGGAAAGGAAGGAAGGGAAGGAAGGAAGGAAAAGAAAAGAAATTGCAGAAAACAAAAAAACTCATAATGTCTTCAGAAAGTTTACACATTTCTGCTGGGCCACGTTCAAAGCCATCCTGAGCCGTGTGCAGCCTGCAGGCCATGGGTTGAGCAAGCTTGATCTAGAGGGATTTTTAACAAAATGTCAGCCTGGTCATTTCTGGATGTTGAAGGATAAGTGATTATTCTTATTTTTATTGCTAATCTTAGTGTCCTAAATGTTCTACAGTGAAACAACATAAATGTATGTAATTGTTTTTTTAAACTGTTCTTATCTATTTTCCTTGACACTCATAGTGTTAACTGAGTTTTCAAGTAACAATGGTAACCGGTGAAAGAAGAACAAGGGGACATGCAGGGAAGGTTGGGCTACTGTGGGACATGTGAAGCCAGGTGCGTCTCTCAGTGGTTCTAAGTCAATATCTGCATCAGCACAAGACTAAGAATGTGGAGGACCACTAGCTTTGGACCTCTTTTAAGGCTCATAGATTATTTTTACCAAAATCAAGAGGAGGAAAACAATTTTGTGTGTTGGATTGACTTATATGTAAAAAACAGAAAGTTATAGTCCTTATGTCTCAGAAGAGTGTGAGTCCAGTTGAACCCTAGGTTCATGTGGATGATCCACAAGGGCTTAAATTAGACGTAACTCATGGTCACAGGTCATTGTTAACAAAAATAAATAGAGTAAATCCACATACTCAGTGCTTCGCTTAGCCGATCTTGGTGACTGGGAGAGTGCCGCACAAGTGAAATCTCGATATAACCAAAGTGCATGCTCTTCAACAGCAAAATCTTTCTTATTTTAGTCATTTGAATTTGCTTCCTGACATTTTTACATGCCTTCATGCTTTGTCATTCTAACCAATAATAATAAACATAATTTTATGTTTATTAAAATAAAATTTTATTTTATTTTAATATTTAATATTTATATAAAATATTTTCTATTTTAATAAATATTTATTTATTTTAATAAACATTTTATGTCAGAAGCTGACACAGCCTCTGTGTCAGCATCACACAGGCTGAGAGTCACCAGGTCTAAAGTTACAATAAGGAGAGTCAAGTGCGAGGTTGGCAACTCTTCAGTCTTTCAGGATGACTGAGGGCCATCAATATTCATATAAAGATTTAGAATATACATTAAGACGTGCTGCTATCCATAGTTAGAATGGAGAGGGCTTGAAAGACCACGGCTCCAAACAGCGGTGCCATTTTACAGGTTCTTATGTCCATTTTAACATGTTTTCCCATTTATCTTTTTCCTCGACATTTCCTTCAGCATTTCTGTCTCTAGCAACTACTTCTAATTTGCTCCTTCTGCTTTGTGACTTAGAGTTTTATATAAATCTTTAAAAAGTGAATACAGTGTCACCACATCAGAAGCACATTTAGTTTTTTGAATTTAGCCTTATGCAGGACTGGGCCTTCTGCTCCATTAATGGGGTCTCCGTTTCCTTCCTCCTGGAGTCCCCTCTGTGTCAGCATCACACAGGCTGAGAGTCACCAGGTCTAAAGTTACAATAAGGAGAGTCAAGTGCAAGGCTGGCAACTCTTCAGCTGCTCAACCACACCAAAAGCACATCAGCAAAAGGAGGAAAACTGGTTGGGTGGAACTTATGGAGAAGGGCCTTAGAGGTCTATTCACCAGCGGTTGCCAGGTAACAACCATGCACCTCAGTAAGCATTTCTTTTGCACGTGTCTGGGGATTGTCCGAGTGAGCCGGGCTAAGGGGCTGGCTCTCAGCTCCAGGATGGCTGAGGATGGTGCTGCATGCCTTTCCTCTCCCCTACACCTGCAAGCTGGTGGAGTGGGCGAAGGTTTGGTTCTCATGGAAACCGCAAGGGCATGAAAGCTAGCAGACACAGATGTGCCCTTTAAAAGCCCGGGGTCGGCTGGCACCCAGCCCCTGTGTTCCTTACGTATTGACTACAATCAGTTGCACAGCCAGAACCCTAGTCAAAAAGTGTGGGTAGGGAGAGGGAAAAGGGAAGTAATCTCTTCTAATGGGGGGAACTGTGGGGTCAGTGGTAAAATACCTGGATGTGGTGGATGCAGGAAATGGTAAAGATGTGGGACCCCAATCCAGCGGGCCACAGACACATTCAGCACACGTGTTGACAGCTGTTCTGATACCTCGGTTCTTGTCTTCTTGGCTTAAAATAATTTAAACAAGAGACACACAGCAAAGGAGATGCAGCATAGAGGAAAGTAGTGCAAAAGGAAAAGAATAATTTGAAAGTTAGGTGCAGAATAGACAGGACACCCTGAGAGAGAAAGAGAATTCCGGGTGTGCCGCTCGTGAGGATGAGACAGTGGTGATGACTGCTGGAGAAACTCCCGTTATGGGAGACTCACATGGTTACCCATAAGGGGGTGGGAAGAGGGGTTGCTGGAAGCATGTTCTGGGTGGTTTCTCGGTGCATAGGCGTGTTCACTCCCCATGCTTGTTCATACAGCATGTCTCATCAGCATCTGACATCCCAACTTAGGCCCCATGCCCAGCTGTGCACCTGGGAGTCCGTGGGCCCCGGGTCCAGCTGCAGGCACAGGAATCCTCAGGTCCTGCGTCCAGAGACAGACGTGGGGATCCACAGGCCTTGTGTCCAGCTGCAGGCACAGGAGTCCTCAGGCCTTATGTCCAGCTGTGTTCCTGGGAGTCTGCAGGCCCTGTGTCCAGCTGCAGTCGCGGAAGTCCGCAGGCCCTTTGTCCAGCTGTGGGCGTGGGAGTCCGCAGGCCCTGTGTCCAGCTACAGGCGTGGAAGTCAGTGGGCCCTGTGTCCAGCTGCAGGCGTGGGAGTTCTCGGGCCCTGTGTCCAGCTGCAGGCGTGGGAGTTCTCGGGCCCTGTGTCCAGCTGCAGGCGTGGGAGTTCTCGGGCCCTGTGTCCAGCTGCAGGCGTGGGAGTCCACAGGCCCTGTGTCCAGCTGCAGGTGAGGGAATCTGCGGGTCCTGTGTCCAGCTGTGCCTTCACAGAGTTCAGTCCTCTCCTTCTCTCTCCACTTGCATCGGCAGGGACCGTGCATCCTTGTGAGGCTGCCCTGATCCTGCTCAACCACCATCTCCCAAGGTCAGTAAGCTCTGCCAACCTTCCTAATGTTTAGCTCTAGACAGGTGTCCTGTGGACCACCAGGTTGTCAGTGTAAGTTAGACATAACCTCTACCACTCTCACAGCATTCTGTGTCCCTGGCACTATCCTGTGTGTGCTACTTTGTTTAATCCTCAAAACAGCGCTGTGCGGTAGTTCCTAGTATTATCTTCATTTTACCGACGAAGTAATTAAGACAGAAAATTTAACTATCATACAGTTGTGATCTTCATAATCCTTAAGCAATGGTCACATTGAATTGTCACCAATATAAATGACACATGGATTGAATGAACTAAATACTTGGGGTTAATATTTAGTTACGCACATGAATAAATGGGCTGCCATCTGACCACCCAGCGTTCCTGCACGGGGAGTCTCAGCTATGTTCTCACTGGCTGAAGGTGTGTTTGTGTTGCCTTCGCCACCTCCTTCCTTCATCTGTTCAGTCTCTTCCCTGTTTATTTCAGGGACATATAGATTATTTGTTTGTCAGGGGTTGATTGACCCGCTGAAAATTCCGGAAGATTGGTTTCTTCTTTCTCAGGCTTTTTCTTGCTCTCTTTTTGTAGCTATAAACAGCATTGCTGCATTTCTGTGGCTCGCCTGAGCTGCTGTCTGGGGAGTCCCGTTACCTCCAGGCTGGGGATCTCCTGCACCGCCTAATGGGCCCCCCGAATATTCATCAGCCCTGCAGAATCCCAAGTCACGTGGCCTCCCAGCTGCAGGCCTCAGGGGAGCTGCATCCAGGACCAAGCGAGGCTGGAAGAGACCAGTGGCCCAAGCAAAGCCATCCAGGGCCAGGGACGACAGAAGGTATAAAGAATGGCCCAAACACAAGAAATCCCTTTTCCTGATAGACCTCCCTGACGCGTGTAAAGCACCCACCACTCCAGATGGGTAAGACTGAATCCCTCTTCAGTTTTTCCAGGTCAGAATCCTAGAAGGATTCATGAAGATCATAAAGTAATGTGTCTTTTATTGTACACCAGAGTCTCTGGAGTAAAATTCATGCCTCTATGGGTCTATATTTTCTGTGATTTCTAACACTCTGATTCTTCAAGACCTGTTGTCATTTTGAACTGGATAAAGAATGTGGCTGGACCACACTGTAGCCGTGGACACAAGCGTTCATTTGCCAACCAAGTCCTAAGGATCTTGCGGTCTGCGTTTGAGGAGGTTTTACTCTTCTCTACAACATGTGTGAAGCTATGCTGAGGAGCTGCAGACACAGATGTCCATGAATGCATGTATTCTCCAGGTCTTGAGATGTAGCTTCTCAAATATGAAGAGCTCCGTATGCAACAAATAGCTGGAACAAACTAAATGTGAAAAAATATCTTCAAGACAAAATAAGAATTTAGGTAAGACCAAAAAATCATTGCTACAAATAAATGCCCTTTTATAAAAGAAATAGCTGACAAAAGTTGTTGGAAAATTCCTTTGGTCACTGAAGAGAGAAAGCTGGGTCACTTCTCAATGTGGAAGTTCCAAAGCCACCAAGCTTTATGCCTAAAAGAAAGGACATCATGTGATCAGGCAAGGCCAGGAGTCCCCTGCATGCTTGGAGCAGATGCCAGTCTAACCTCAGCCCTGGGTTCTGGTTTGGATAAACTGAAATGTGAAGTCCCTAGAATTGCAGACTTGGGATAATTTGCAAATTTTCCAAAATAAACAAAAAATCATAATTTGTTTCTAAAAATGAATTTTTACAACAAGACAAAACGTATCATTAGAAGAACAGGTGTAATTCTTTGATAAAATTTACAAATAGATTGAGATAAAGACAATTCATACAAAAACAAAAGGTTATAAAAACAGGCCAAATTATAAGGTCAGGATACTAGTAACAGTCTTTGTTTTCTACCCAACGGCCTTGTTGACGATGACTTTCTCTAGCCTTCGTTATTAGATTACTCACAGCTCACCTGAGAATTGAAGGGGATTTAACCTCACAATGCCCAAAATAAAGTCATCACTGAATTAGACAATCATGACCTTAATTTTCTTAGTTGATCTTCCATATAGCCAGTCCCTTGAGACTCACAAAGAATAAACGCTTATTTTTAAATATTAACATGTCTGTAAGCACTGGATTTGGGAAACTGTCATGTGTAATAATGTTGGACGTGGTGTGTACTGATAAGACAAAAGCTGGAAAATATTCCAGATTTGAAACCACACAGAGGCAGATTCACATCTTGACTCTGTCCAGTAAGGATTAAAAAATCCCAGATAATATATCAACAGAAATGCCCATTTCACAATGTTTAATGCCCAATATAATCTTAAATTCTGCAGGTATAATTTTTCTTTGTTTTTCCCTCCTTCCATATTAGGATTTTATCTGACCTAATTCTTCTCTATTTGGCCTTCTTTTCAATTTTTCCTCTCCTAATCCTGCTCAAAATGTTGCCACAAAATTCACCTTTCTTTCCTTCTGAACTTCTAATCCTTTCATTAATATCCTGCAGGATTCCACCTGACATTCACATTTTCACATCTTCCTCTTCAAGGCCCTGTGCAAGACAGCAATTTTCCCTTCATTACCTATAGCTATCTGGGGCCACGTCCTCAACTAAAGTCTCTTTAAATAGCACCTTTATTTTCTCAATGCATGCCTCTGTGCTCTGCTAAATGACTTAGCACAGCCAAGCTTTTGTAGTCTTTTGAATTTATTTCCTGCCTCTTTAAAAGCTATATCCTCCAGCTTTATAAAGAAGAGAAGAAAATAAAGGAGTCATAAAGAAAAAGAAAGATAAGAAATGACTCCAAATGAAATTACCGTGTTAACACCTTACAATAGGAAAGACTTTACCCTGAGGTTTAAGCACATCTTTATATCTTTTCCATTTAAAAATGACTGATTTTTTACTACTTAATGTATTATTCTTTTTAGAGGACTGCTTTGTGAATGGATGAAAACTTAGCAATCTTCACTCTACGTCTCAGTTTTTTTCCCAGGCAGGTTAACATACAGATAGACCTTTCTCTGTGTTGTATAATGTTTAGCAAATTTTTGTTGGATTGATTCTTGTTACCAACGTTTTCAAAGTATTTGCTTTCAACTTTTCTAAAAGGAATTAAACAAACAGCTCAGGCGTTTGTTAGTCAAATCAGATTCTATTTAGGTCTGAAAGCAGATGTGTTTAGGATACCTCCACATCAATGCCAGATCCAGCAACGCCAGCACAAAGGTTTCGTTATGACTTTATTCTTTATTCCATTATTTTTTTTACTTTATATTGAATCATTTTAAAACTATATTCTTCACATGGACAATAGCTAGCAGACTCCTATATGTTGTCATCACACTTGTTTACATCTTTAAATATGAAAAATATCCATTCTCGTGGCTTTTGTTGTACTTCTGAGATATAAGTACATTTGATGCCTGGTGAGTTTTATGTATTATCTCCTAAAGTCAGCCAATTAGGGATGCATTGGTTTTCTTCATCCAGGAAAAATAAAGATAGAAATTATAACCTTGTGCAGAACTATTACAAAACTGAAAATGCAAATGAAAAGACACCTCTTGAGGAGGCATTGGCGAGGTAATCACCCTTTTCTATCAAATAATTCAAGGTGGGGGTAAATCCAAGGTACACGCAATTGCCCATGGTATTCTCTCCCCTGAACACCAACCCAGCGGCCAGGTGAGTGAGAGAATCCATCCAGATTTAGTTGTTTTTTCTTTCAGCAATAAATCCATCTACCATTGCACTTATAATGCATTTCTCACTGCAGAAATAACCCTGGATTTTTATTGTACCTGTGTATAGCTGTTTCCTATTTGTCCTCCCCATTTGAAAGTGCATCCCATGGGTAAGAAATGCCATAGCCTATGATCAGGCAGGGTACACGGGTCTAACTGGTTCCTCGAAGTCAGTGCATCTGGAGTTCTTTCTTCTGTTTGAAAGACAGAAAAGAAGGGGAAAAAAGAAAAGAAGGAAGAAGGGAAAGAAAGAAGGAGGGAAGAAAAGGAGGGAGAGAAGGAAGGAAAAAGCCCTCAGATGGAGAAGGAAAAGCTTTCTTCTTCATCAAATATTCATCTGGACCCTGAATCAGCCTCCTTGCTACCTGGCCTCTTCTTCCTTCCTTGCTCCCCAATAGCACATTTTAGAGAAGGCAGCTAAATCTTTTTAGAAAGCCAAACTTATTTTTATAGCACACCCTCCTGCAAACATTCCAAGGGTTTACAGTTTTTATTAAAATAGAATTTTTTTCTTGATGTTTTATCTTTGTCCCCCCTGCTTGAGTATAAATTTAATGATGGGAAGAATTGTATTAAGTTTATGACTGCATTTGCAGCCCTAGGGCACTGCCTGGCTTAGCGTCATCACTCAGGAGATGTTTATTATGTGAATGAAGAATGAATGAATGAATGAATGAGCTTTGTGTTTTCCAGTGTTTCGCTGCCACTCTGTAACCAGGGAGGTCCCACTAGTTACACCTCCCCGCTCCTGGGCTCTGTCATACTGTCATCAATTCAGGTTACACAATCTGAATTTTTACCTTTTATGTTTGTTTGTTTTTTAGGCTGAGTCTTGCTCTCTTGCCCAGGCTGGAGTGCAATGGCGCAATCTCTGATCTCGGCTCACTACAACATCTACCTCTGGGCTCAAGTGATTCTCCTGCCTCAGCCTCCTGAGTAGCTGGGATTACAGGCATGCACCACCATGCCCAGCTAATTTTTGTGTTTTTAGTACAGAATGGGTTTCGTCATATTGGCCAGGCTGGTGTCGAACTCCTGACCTCATGATCCTGACCTCATGAACCTAACCAACGTGCAAATAAGATAACAGACAGATAAACTAACAGTTGGATTTGAGTATTAAATATTAAATCGCATTACATACCAAGTATAAATATATAATTATATAAAACGTAAAGTATGAATTATGAAAGTAAACAATTCTAACGTCAGAACTAGCTGGTACTCAGGAAAAGAAATGAGAACGCCCTGGGACTGTGAACTTTCACTCCGGCATCTGGGCAGACAATGAAGGGAGGTGATGCCTTTGGACCTTGGCTTTAGCCTGATGTGGAATTCTGGGCACGACGAGGGCGGCTGTCAGGTCACAGCCACATGGTCTGGTTAATCCCAGGAGGGCTTCATTATCACACTCTCCCAGCACATCCCCGGATACTTGTTCAATCAGAGATCTAGTTTGATCCCCGGATACCCCTTCAATCAGAGATCTAGTCCATCTTGCTACCTGAGCCAATCCTTTCCTTTCTCTTTCTAAATTAGTAGGTCTCTTAATTCTACCACCAGGTTATCAAAGTTACATTTAAATATTTAAAATAATAGAGTAGAAAAAGCACAATTTAAAAAAATTCTGTAACATGGGAATCGAATTTGTGTTCTCCATTTCAGGCAGAGAGGAAACCACTCTTTATTTTGTGTTTTGGAACTGTACTTCTACACTGTATCTTTTATTTTAAAGGTCAGAGGGCTGACTGACCCGTCATTGTGCTTGTATCCAGCACAAAACAAATTATATACTTCTAGTCCATCTAATGCTACTACATGCACAAACTCAGCAGCTCGCTAATATCTGCATCAATAGGGGGTATATCAGCTTCGTTTACTTCCTGCTAGAGAAGAGTCATGATCATGTTTTATTCTTTTAGTTTGGACAGTTTTTTCTTATCTCCGGAAGGTTATGTTTGCGTCTCTGCAGCACGTTCCTTTACTTTTTCTATGATGCTTTGCCTTATTGTGCTTCGCAGATATTGCGTTTTTCACAAAGTATTATTTGTTTATTTAATTAACACATTGTGATGGTACATATTTATGGGGTACAATCTGATGTTTCCATACAGATACAGGTTATATAATTAATGAATCTGAACATGTGGTTTGCCCATCACTTTATGCACTTACCATTTCTTTGTGGTGAGAAGCTTCAAAAGCCTCTCTGGCAGGGCGCAGTGGCTCATGTCTGTAATCCCAGCACTTTGGGAGGTCAGGGCGACAGATCACTTGAGGCCAGGTGCTCCAGTCCAGCCTGGCAACATAGTGAGACCCTGTCTCTACCAAACATAAAAATATTAGACAGGTGCAGGGGTGCACTCCTGTAGTCCCAGTTACTCAGGAGGCTGAGGTAAGAGGATTACTTGAGCCCAGGAATTCAAGGTAGCAGTGAGCTATGATCGCACTGCTGCACTCCAGCTAGGGAGACAGAGTGAGACCCTGTCTAAAAAAAAAACAAAAACCTCTCTTCTGGCTATTCTGTTATATATCCTACTGTGAGCCACTGTCACCCCACAGTGCAGTACAACACCAAGACTGCCTCCTGCTGCTTAATTGTAGCTGTGTGCCTGTCAGCCATCCTCCCTCCATCCTCCTCTCCCCTTCCCCTGCTCTGGTAACCACTGCTCACTCTGTGCTTCTAGATCAGCTTTTTCAGATTCTACATGTGAGTGAGACCATGCTGTACTCGTCTTTCTGTGCTTGTTTATTGCATGGAATGCCCTCCAGGTTCATCCATCTTATTGCAAATGACAGAATTTTATTCTTTGTTGTAGCTGAATCGCATTTCATCGTGCATATATACCACATTTTCCTTATCCTTTCATCCCTTGTTGGACACGGGTTGAATCCAACTCCAGGTTATTGTGATAGTGTTTCAATAAACCTGAGCGTGTCAATATCCTTCCACACATTGATTTCATTTCCTTTGGATCTACGCCCAGTAGTGGAATCGCTGGATCACATGGCAGCTCTACTTTTAATTTTTGAGGAACTTCCATACAGTTTTCCATAGCAGCTTTATTAATTTACAATCCCACCAACAGCGTCTAAGAGTCCCTTCTGCTTCATATCCTTGCCAACTCTTCTTTTGTTTTGTCTTTTTTACTAAAGCCATTCTAATTGGAGTGAGGTGGTGTTGAATTGAGGTTTTGATTTGCATTTCCCTAATAAGCAGGGATGTTGGGCATTTTTTCATATACCTGTTGGCCATTTGAATTTATTCTTTTGAGAAATGTTCATCAAGGTCCTTTGCCCATTTTTAAATTAGGTGGTTTTTTTTTTTTCTCTCTTGTCTTGTCTTCTTTTTTCCTTTTCTAGTTTTTGGTTTTTTTGTTTTGTTTTGTTTTGTTTTTGCTGTTGTTTAACTTCCCTGTGTATCCTGGATATTAACTCCATGTTAGGTGTATAATTTGTAAATATTTTCTCCCATTCTGTAAGTTGTCTCTTCACTCTGCTGTTTTCTTTCCTGTGTGAAAGCTTTTAGGTTTGTCATACTTCCATTTGTCTAGTTTTGTTTTTGTTGTTTTTGCTTTCGAGGTCTTATTTTTAAAATTGTTGCTCTGTCTCATATCATTAAGTGTTGCCCTTATGTTTTCTTCCAGTAGCTTCATAGGTTCAGGTCTCACATTTAGGTCTTCCGTCCACTTTGAGTTGATTTTGGTGATGATGAGAGGTAGAGACCCAACCGCCTTATTCTGCGTGTGGATATCCAACTTTCCCAGCACCGTTCGTCGAAGAGGCTGTCCTTATCCCAATGTGTGTTCTTGGCAGCTTTGTACAAGTCAGTTGTCTGGAGTTGCGTGAATTTATTTCTGAGCTCTTTATTCTGTTCCACTGGTTTCACCTTGATTTCACCTTGATTCCAAAACTAGCCAGAGAGACAGACAGACACACACACGCACACACACAAGCACACACACGCACAAAGAAAACACAGGCCAATATCCCTGCTGAATATAAATGCAAAAATTCTCAACAAATTCCACAGCATTTCAAAAATATGTGTTCACTCTGATCAAGGGGATTCATCCCTGAGATGCAAGGACGGTTGAACATACACAAATCGATCAATGTGCTACTTCATATTAACACAAAGAAAGGCAAAAAGCACCCGACCGTTTCAGTGCACACAGGATAGATGTGCTTTAACTGAGGTGTTTGTGCTCTTAACCCAAAGAAGTACAGAATGGAGAGTTTTCCAGCCCTGTGGCCGGACTGGTGGAAAACTGTGTTCTCCAGAGGGTGATCGCCCTGCCACAGCGTGTGCAGTTACCTCCCTCATCCAGCCCGGAGGAACCGTCCATCTTCCGCATTCATCGGAGCCGGTCCAGAGTGGGCGTGGCACTGGAGGAAGGAGGGGAGGACAGCACATTTGTACTTAATTGCTGTAGACTTCATAACAGACGGTTGATAGCACTTTTGAAAACATTGCATTTCTCGGCGAAATTGATCGTCACTAGAAAATATGTATTTTTGATGCTAGGATTTTATTCCTGGAAAAGTTCCTTCAAAAAAAAAATAATGCTTCTGGTAAAATGCCATCTATCTTGTTACTCCTACAAAGTGCTATGAACTCCTGTTGATTTGGGATGAGATCCAACCTCCATGTAAATGCTCCACTCACTTTCCTAATCTTCTTCTACAGTGGAGGTGAAGCAATTGCATGAGTTTTCAAGGACTTTTGTTTAAAAACAGAAATAGTATGCTTAGGGATGTGTCTAATTTATTTTGAATGTATTAATAAATCATAATTCAATTGTTGGATACAGTTATTTACCAATAACATTAACACATTAAAGGGAACATCCAAAATATTAAAAAGTAGATTTTATAATTTGTTTTGGAAGATATAATTTGAAGTGGTAACATTTGATCCATTTAAAACATGGCCTGAAAACATGGTTGTTCAGACAAGATGAAAGTCTGGAAGCCAGTAGGAAATTTAAGTATCTTCTTCATGTTCAAATGACTAATCAAGGGGTATAAAGTTTCAGTAATATAAGATGATTAAGTTTCTAGAGGTCTGCTATACAACATTTTACCTGTAGTTAAGAATGCTGGCTAGGCATGGTGGCTCACACTTACAATTCCAACACTCTGGGAGGCTGAGGTGGGAGGATCATTCGAGGCCAGGAATTCAAGATCAGCCTAGACAACATAGTGATACACTGTTTCTATTGTTTTTTAATAAAAAAGACTATTATATTGCATATTTAAAAATTTGTTGTGGGAACACATCATGTTAAATGTTCTTACCACAAAAAAATATTATTTTTAAAGTAGCATTTGGTTTTTTACCATTCAAATACTTTTTGAAAAAAGATCTTCAAAGACTTTTTTCTTTACCTGGCGCTGAACTCCCTGGTTAAACTACATTTTAGGGAGTTTATGCCTTCTCAGATAGTTCAGGTTCTGGAGTGCCAGTTTCCTGCTGACTTCTATTTTATTATCGTTCAAAGTAAATGGATGAATTGACTGTACACTTGAATGAGGGAGTCAAAAACCAGAGGTAACGAGTAGAACAAAGAACTCTTTACCTTCTTTTTGAATGACTAAAATCCTTGATAATATTATCAAACCAAAGCGAGTCATTTTATTTTGAGAAGAACTTAAACTACTAGTCAAGTAATCTTTTTTTTTTTTTTTTTTTCCTGAGACTGAGTGTCCCTCTGTTGCCCAAGCTGCAGTATACAGTGGCACAATCTTGGCTCACTGCGACTTCTGCCTCCCGATTTCAAGCAATTCTCTGGCCTCAGCCTCCTGATTAGCTGGAACTACAGGCACATGCCACCATGCCTGGCTAATTTTTGTATTTTTAGTGGAGATGGGGTTTCACCATGTTGGCCAGGCTGGTCTCGAACTCCTGACTTCAAGTGATTCTCCTACCTTGGCCTCCCAAAGTCCTGGGATTACAGGCGTGAGTCACCGAGCCTGGCTGCATTTCATTTTTGAATTAGGAAAGCGAAGCTCAGAATTGTGTGGGGTACCAGACGTCCCACAGGGTAAACACACAGCTGGAGCCAACCCTGAGGAGCTCCCACTCTGGGACTGTCCATCAAAACACAAGGGCCTGGTGATGCAGGCAGCCTCTGCCAGGGGCATTCACAGGAGAGAGGAAAAGCAAGGATAATGGGATGGAAAGGTCTTCAGAGCAGTGAGGTGCCATAGTTAGGGCAACGGGTCAGTTAAGGTCCAGCATTGCAGGCTCTCAGGACAAGGAGCATTAAGGTGCTTCGAGAAGTGACACCTGCTTAACCCTGTCAAGGCAGCAACGTGGATGGAAGGGTGTGGAGAGGACGGGAGGGAGCTGCAGACACATCTTATCTCTCCTTACACATGATGTATCTTTCAGTTGTATGACATGTGTTACTGTTGAAGGGTTTTAGACTTGGAGAAGAGCTTTAAAACAGCACCTGCTTCTAGTTCCAAGAAGAGGATACTCTGCAGGTTTCCGGGTCTCACAGGCACACAGTGTGGGTGATGCACACACGAGCTGGATTTAGCCACAGCACCCCCAAAGGCATCTTACTCTTACGTGGGAGACATCGGACACCTGCTTGGCCTCTTACCCCCACTATTCATTTACATTTAATTCTATAGCAGGGAACCAAACCAATCTCACTCAAAAACTGGTTTGAAGAAGAGCCTCGGGGCAAGAGCGCCATCTGCAAAGTGTATGATCTAAAGATGTGTTCTGGATCCAGCCTGCCCCTAACTGCTCATCCATTTGTCAGTCGTTGGGATATGTGGTTATAAAAATGTCTGCAATCATTTCGCCTCCCTAAATTCATGCTTTTTGCAAAATGACTTTGCAACTCTCCCATCCAGAGGGACTGTCTACTTCCTCATCTCTTAAATCAGGGCTGGTCTTGTGACTTATTCTGGCTGACATAATGAGGCTCACGAGAGCTATTTTGACCCCTGTCCTCAAGAAACCTCGTGCGTATCTGCTGTTTCTCATAGCCCTGCCCAGGGGCTTATGAACAAGCTGGAGCTAGTCAGCTGAAGGAAGAGAGACCTAGTGGAGAAGACAGGAACCATCCCACACGGGGCCGTGCCAGACCACCCAGCCACAGCCAACCTGGAATCTGGCCACAGATGCCTGCATAAACCCTGCCGACCCCACACATCTCCCCAGCTGAGTCCCATCCAATTTGTTAACCCACAGTAGTGTGAACTCAAGAAATGGTGGTAGTTTTAAGCCACCACATTTTGGGTTGGTTTGTTATGCAGGAAGAGCTAACTGATACATTGTTCCTGCAGACATCACTCTATTGACAACCTTGATTTATGCTCAGTGATGGTTCTGGGGCCATCCTTTTCTTTTCTCTCCTGAGCTTGTTCCAGTTCTTTGTCTGTCCCCAACCAAGTTTTTACTTAGTTCTCCCCTGATCTTTAGCACTGCTCAGAATTTTAATAGCTACTTGCTTCTCCAACCCCTATTCAGCTTTCCAAAACTCCAACAATTTGAGCGGCTGTGTTTAGACTTCTCAGAAATCCAAATGATAACAACTTGCAACTCAGCCTCCAGTGATGGAGAAGCTTTCCCCACAGCCAACACACCTCAGCCAAGGGACCAGCATGCAAGCACAGGCAAAGTCCTCGTGTGTCTGAGGGGGTAAAAGAGGAAAGGTCTCCTGAGGGTGGTCCTGCATCACCACTGTGCAGCAACCACATTTATCTCTCCTAGAGCTGGTATTTAACATTTTATCTCCTAAACCACTTAGTCCTTCTTGGTTTAATTTTTTTTTTTTTTTTTGAGATGGAGTCTCACTCTGTCACCTAGGCTGGAGTGCAGTGGTGGGATCTCTGCTCACTGCAAGCTCTGCCTCCTGGGTTCATGCCATTCTTCTGCCTCAGCCTCCTCAGCAGCTGGGACTACAGGTGTCCAACACCATGCCTGGCTAATTTTTTTGTATTTTTAGTAGAGACAGGGTTTCACTGTGTTAGCCAGGATGGTCTCGATCTCCTGACCTTGTGATCCGCCCACCCCAGCCTCCCCAAATGCTAGGATTACAGGTATGAGCCACCGCACCTGGCCAGTTTAAATTTTTTAACATAAAAGTAGTAGTTTTGCAGAACATATGAATCATGCACTTGTTTCCTAAGATGTAAAGTGGGTTTTATATCGTTGTCATCTCTTTCTGAATTGATCACTGATTTCTCATTTGGGAAGCTGTAGACGAATAGATCAGGTATAGAATGTATGGCAGCTCTAAACTCTAGTGGGGCTGGTGGAATTACACTACTATGGTGTCAGTAGATGGCAAATAGCAAATGAAAAAGAAGCCACCTAAGAGGCGGCTGAGGATGCGCTGGGAAAATACATTACTTCCAGTGGCATATTCAACTACAAACCCTCGCAGTTTGGCTTATGGATGTATTTAATACAATATTAATGGGCAATCTATGTCCTCTGTTCTGTGTTTTGGTGGGTCACGCCAGTGTTACAGAAAAGTACTCTTCACGTAGGATTTTGCTGTAAGTAGGTTAATGGAGAAGGAAGTCAAATGCTAGAAGTATGGTGCAAGTCAAAGTCACCTTAGCAAGTCAAACAAAGGAGCATTGGTTTGAAGATCTAGGCAGGTTGAGTGGATTTCCATGGATGGAAGATCAAGTGGGGAAGGGGAGAGTAGCTGAAAAGATGGAAGACAGATTTCACGTAACAAACACGGGAGAGGAAGCTGGAGACTTTCAAGAGATGGCATACAGATGCCTGACTTGGCTTTGTAAACCATTTCTGTGTCAACTTCTGCACGAATGCTGAGTTTATTTAAATGGGCCAGAGTAAGTCTGACATTTCATTAGCCCTTGGTGAGACTTCCCTGACAGATGTACCATCGTAGGGTCCTCCCAGAAGAAATTCCTGATTGACTTTATCTTATCAATTTTCCGATTGATCTCATGAGCACTCCTCAAGCTTCTAAGTCTACCTGTGGACCAGGAATGGGAGCTGCTTATCATACTCCAGAAAACAATGGTGTTGATGAAAACCCTTTATATTCTCTCTTGTGGATCTGAGAGCTGATTCCTCAGGACCTGAGGGAAGAACTCAGAGGACTGCACGAAACTCAGAACATGCATTTAAAAGAGTGAACCAGAGAAGAAGAAACAAAGGCAGCAGTCTCAGTGTTCACAGAGCCCCCAGCTTAGCAAGAGGCTGGTGCACACACACAGGGCAGAGAGACAGGGGGGTTCTGTCCAGCCACATAGCAAACGATCCGCCTGCTGGTGCATGAAGTTTGCCATGGCAGCTTTTACCACAGAGTATTTATCTTATTAGTCATTTTCCTATCTTTTTTGACTTTTCAGTCTTCTGTTGTTGAACATTAAACTTTTAAATGTATTCCTATAGCATATATATATATACACACACACACACACATATATATATATGTATATGAGAGAGAGAGAGAGAGAGAGAGAGAGAGAGAGAGAGAGAGAGAATGACAGAGAGAATGAGACAGAGAGATGGGATCTTAAACTCCTGAACTCAAACGATCCTCCCACCTCGGCCTCCCAAAGTGCAAACTGGTCATAATCTATAGTGATTCTTTATGGGATTCAGGTGCATATGTTTATAGGTTTCTGAATTCATTTGAAGGAGTCACAGCACTCTCTAATTACATCACATTTCATATAATATGTACAGAATACCTATTACAGTGTGTAATCTGTATAATAAGGAGGGTAGTCCAAATAATGTCTCAGATGCCTTTTAATGCTAAAATTTTGTGATTTGTATATTGGAAAGACAAGTGAAAGAATGGAAGAAAAAGAAGCAGGAAGCAGCAAATACAGATGTACAACGTGTTTTCTATCATTTTTACACCATATAGTAATTTATATGCCATCAGAGTAGCTTTATCCAAAGCATTGTCTGAGTCTGTGCCATAAATCACCTTTGGAGATATTTATGCCTCCATCATAAATCTCTAAAAACTACCTTAATTGACAGCTATTAAGGATGCATTATTCATGGAAGTTGTCAGACCACAGGGAAATGTTTTATTTTACTAAATTATGGTTAAATTGACTTGACCAATTTTGATTTAGAGCTACTAAAAGCCAGGAAAATTACCATTCCATCAAAGTTTAAGATGCAAGTAAAATTGCTTAATTTTAACAAATGAAATGTATCATAACCAACATCATAGCCATTAAATTTTCATATTTGAAAGGAACAAAGATGTAAAGGTTAGTGCAACACCTTTTGCAAATAGTGATTTTGTAAGAATGAAGAACGTATATTTCCCAGTAATATTAAAAAATCTGTTCCGATCCCTGCCCTCCCCCCATTGACTGAGAGAATCTTTTTTTTCCTATGGGATTAAAGGAGAAGGACCATCAGATCATCTCCATCATTTTTTCATACAATGCTACATTTGAGAGCAGCATATTCACATGCTCTGAAGTTTGGCGTGGAACCAGAAAGCAAGCCCAAATATTCTAGAGGGACCACCATTTTTCTAAAACAATTTTTTTCCTGCATTTCAGAGGAAACTTTTACATACCCTCCTCTGCCTAGTCAACTTGACTCCTCCACACAGAGCCCGCAGTTACTTCTTATCACCCAACTGCAGGTGCTGTGCATACAAACCTTTCCCAGTCCTGAGTAAGATACAGTCCCCACCCAAAGACAACAACAACTGGGCCTCTGAGGATCTTTCTCTGGGCCGTAGCTGGGGAAATACCGACTTCAGAAACTAAACTTGTATTCTTCAGTTCTGATTTGTCACCACAAAATATTTTATTTTTGAGTACTATAAACATAAATACACACACATACTTCTAGAGCAACTCTCAGACTCAAAATAAGTTTCCTCAAAGTAGGGTTAGTGACACACACGCCTCCCGGGACTCGTGTGTATTATATGAGATAATTTAAATAGAAAACCTCCTCACAGATTGTAAGCGTGAGGTGAACAGACATTTAACTTTCCTTCCAATACTCCAAAGCCCCACTCACTAGGACATCTTTAAACCTGAAAAAATAAACTTTGTATGAATTCTAATCCTGAAAATATAAAAGATTATTCAAATGCATTGGGTCATGATTACATTGAAGATAAATATTTGGAGAATGCTTTTATATTAGTCTTTCCGGGGGTTTATACTTTCAGTTCATTTGGCCGGTTTATAAATTTCCAGTTGTCCTAGATAAAGAAATTACAACTTTCTGATAAGCAAGTTTGAAACACTATAAGAGAACTCTGGTGGCTCCAAGGGTAACATAAATATATTCGAGTCTCACCTGCTGAAGATGGATTCCACTGTCCACTAATCACCAAAATTTTATTTGTTCTTATTATCTTGAGTGTATCGGCATTTTCTTATCGTCTCCTCAACTTTTAGACAAGTATGTCTGGAAGTCTCTCCTCCCATCTCCTGCATCAGCCCTGAGGTCTTCCAATGTCATTTCTCTTCTGTCAGACTTACCTCCTCCCCAACGAAAGAAACCTTCAAGTTGTTTGGCTAATGTTTTGAAATCTGTTTCTCACAGTTGTCGCTGCAGTGCTAGGAATGGTGCTAGACCCCAGACACCAATAATGAAGAGTGTGAGTCACTGCGCTCAGGCTGACACATCTTCAGAGAAAGGCAGGGGGGTTGGCGCATCCAGATCCTCCTGGAGCCTTGTTCTCCAATGTCCCACACATCACAGACGGGATGTCCGAGGACAGTGAAACAGAACACACATCACAGACAGGTGTCATGCTTGGGATTTCCTCGCAGGGAACTTTGCACGGCTGGAGGTTTCTGTCCTTCAGGCCTCAGCTCAAATTTCCCATCCTCAGCCCTCCAGCCCACCTCATCTCATTGGCTCTTCTCTACTCACTCTGAAATTGCTCTGCTCTGTTGTCTTTTAAACATGAGTCAGAGGCTGGGCGCAGTGGCTCACGCCTGTAATCCCAGCACTTTGGGAGGCCGAGGCGGGCGGATCACGAGGTCACAAGATCAAGACCATCCTGGCTAACACGGTGAAACCCCGTCTCTACTAAAAATACAAAAAACTAGCCGGGCGAGGTGGCGGCGCCTGTGGTCCCAGCTCCTCGGGAGGCTGAGGCAGGAGAATGGCGGGAACCCGGGGGGCGGAGCTTGCAGTGAGCCGAGATCGCGCCGCTCACTCCAGCCTGGGGGACAGAGTGAGACTGTCTCAAGAAAAGAAAAACAAAAACAAAAACAAAAAAACCATGAGTCAGAATCTGAAATTCCCTTACTAATATGTTTAGTTTTGTCTTGTATATATTGTCTGTCTCCCTCATTAGAAGGGACACAACGTAAGATCAAATATACAACCTGTCTCATTTCTACTCTATCCCTGATGCCTACAAGAGTACCTGGTATTGAGTCGATCCTGAAGAAATAATTTTACAATGAGTGAAATATCTGTAATGCTGTGCCTCCAACCCACTACCCACATCATTTTCTCCAGGATATACCTGAAATTTTTCAGATTTTCCTTAACACATCTGGACATTAGTTTGCCTCTTGGTGAGGTTTTATTGACTGGAGGAGAAAGTGCTTTTTAACTTGCGTATATACTATTCCTTCAGGGAAAGAAAGAATTTATGGAGACAGACAATTATGAATCCAGTGTACAGGATATTAAAGTATTTTTGTTAATGCAACATGTAAATACACATAAAATGATCTTGCTTCGGCCAGGTGTGGTGGTTCATGCCTATAATCCCAGCACTTTGGGAGGCCGAGGTAGGAGGATCATGAGGTCAGGAGATGAAGACCAGCCTGGCCAACATGGTGAAACCCCATCTCTACTAAAAACACAAAAATTAGCTGGCCATGGGAGCGCGTGCCTGTAATCCCAGCTACTTAGGAGGCTGAAGCAGGAGAATCGCTTGAACCAAGGAGTTGGTGGTTGCAGTGAGCTGAGATCACACCACTGCATTCCAGTCTGGCAATAGAGCAAGACTCCAACTCAAGAAAAAAAAAAAAAAAGAAAGAAAGAAAGAAAGAAAAGATCTTGCTTCTTTCTTATATTTCATGTGTCTGAACAAGGTCTAGATGCAAGGGTAATTGAATGAAATCAATAATACCAACAGTATATGCAAAAATATAACTTTTACTTTAATTTTTTTTGAGAAATAATCTCAAACTCATTGAGGAGTACCTTTCCATCTTCAATTCCTAATCCATACTAGATGCTCAAATGTTATCTGCAGTGATGAACAATAGAATGTTTGTCCTCATTCTATACCCTCTCTCAGCCTCAGTCCATGAGCAACAATACACTGCATGGACACGATGAGCCTAAGCTGTTGATTCACTACCATCTGTGTATTTTAAAGTTCAGTCATTAAGATATTATTCAAGTGAAAATTCTATTTGTAGTAGTTTCACAAAACTGTAGTAGTTTCACAAATTCTATTTGTAGTAGTTTCAAAAACATGGTAATGCAGCCGTGTTGATTACCATTACCTGAGGCTGTGGGAAAGTACAGATGCCCAGAACCGCTATTAAAAAATTCAATCAGGAGTTGATTGGGTCATCTCAAGAGCCAGTTTAGTTCTATAAGCGGTAGTAGCCTACTTGCTATTTTTGACCATTTTACAAGCACATGGAAATACTAAAATTGACAGATGTTTGTATACTTGATATTGCATATGGCTGCCTATGAGGGAAAACTCAAATAGGAGAAGCATATGTGTTTATGGAAGTGTTTATTTTTCTCATATTTCAGAAACTATGGAGGGAGAACATTCAGGACTGTTGTGGCGGCTGTGTCATGCCATCTGTTTCTTAGACCCCCCTTGCCCCGTCTGTGCTGACTTCTTTAACATGAGGGTTGAATTCGAGTGGCCCACAATGGCTGCCACTCTTCTGCACATCACATCTTTGCATCAGGCACGGGACATACAGGACTAAGGGCAAGAACAAGCAGGTCCTCTGCACTTGGTGCTTTTAAAAATATTTCCCAACAAACACACAGTGATCTCTAATTATATCTTATGAGTCAGAACTACGTCCAGCGGTCTCCTCTTCATAGAGGCTAGGAAACATGGTGTTTTAACCGGGAACATTTTAAACTGGAACAAAATGAAGTTCCCATGGATAAGGTATAAAGGGAGAATTATTGTTATGTGAGCAAACAATGGTATTTTCCCACAGCAGGAAAACATTTTTAAAATGCCCAGAACTAAGTCCACATGGCACAATCCTTTTTTTCAAATGCCCACCCTATGGTAGAAGACACTGATCGGCCGTGTTCGTCTTTGGGGAGCAGGATAAAGCATTTTCTTGTCTGCCTATTGCATAGAGGTCTTTCCACAATAAATAAAAGACCTTTCTTTGTAATTATTTTTCTGCCACCAACTAACAAACATTCTCTTAAGTGAGTCATCTGGAGGTAAAATTGCCCATTATAATAGCCAGACTAGAAAAAAAAAAAAAAAGCATTGATAAACTTTGACTGTCTCAAACGCTAGAGGCTTAACGGTTAAAAAGCTACCATTAAATAGTTTTATTCTACCGCTCATGGGTTATGAGACTGTAAGAGAAGATTATGAAAAGTGATCAGAATTCCACGGCACAGAGGGAGTAATAGACTTAATTAAAAAATTGCTACAAAACTTTCCAACACACCTTTAAGTCATATTAAAAGTAATTAAATTCACATTGTGCTTGATGAAAATCAGCTGTTGCTATGAAACCGTAGTGACAACTTGCCACATTCTGAGGGTTTTCATTCATTTTGTGTTGCTATGAAAGAATACCTGAGGCTGGGAGATTGATAAAGAAAAGACGTTTATTTAGTGATGGTTCTGCGGGCTGAGAGGTTCGCAGGTGTGACTCTGGCCTCGGGCGAGGGCTTCGTGCTATCTCACACAGGGCGGAGAAGGTCTGAGGGGAAGCAGGCACCGGGAAGCTGGGAAATCCTGAGAGGTGTCCCGGCTTTATAACATCGCGGTCCCGCAGGAACGTCTCCGTTTCTGTGACAACCAATCGAGTCTCAATCCAGTTCCAGCGAGAACTCACTCACTACCCAGAGAGCAGCTCCAAGCCATTCGTGAAGGATCTGCTCCCATGGCCCAAACACCTCTCCTTAGGCCCCATGTCCCCACGCTGACCCCCACATTGAGGATCAAATTTCAACAAGAGTTTTGGTGGGAACCAACAACCCACATCCAAACCATCGCACTGACTAGTCAGCCTAAAGAGTAGGCTAACTTATGGGGGAAGCTGTTAAAATGTAAGTTTAGGTCCCAGGCACATTATCAGAAAAGACTTCTTTTCTACTTGTGAACGTTTCAGACAATCCTTTAAAATATGCGGGAGGACAAGAGGTTTGAAGAGTTAGTTTGAAAGTGTTTCTTTACCTGAAAAAGAAAACATGTTAAGCAATAAAAGACTTCTCACTCTGTGCTTCTGATGTAAAGCCATTTCTCAGAGCAACAACGCACACGTAAACACAGCAGTTGTGATGATAAAAAGAAAAGCAAAACAAATCTAAAAATCTGAAAAATGAATTCAAATAAGGAAGAGACAAAACCATTCGTTTGCCAATTTTCTTTCCTTTTGGCAAAAATAAATCAAATACTAAGGATTGTCGTTTGTTGCTGTTGGCATGCGAAACACCAATCGCCCAAGCTAACTGGTTAACCTAGATTTAAAAAGCGAACTGAATAGAATCCTGGAATTTTCTAGTTTTATGGAAATTAAAACTGCCCTTTCCCCAAGCCCTGAAAGCTGAAAGCGGATAACTTTAAACTTCAGAAAACTCACTACAACAGATCGCCCACGAACAACCTTCATCAGAAAACTCACTACAACAGATCGCCCACGGACAACCTTCATCAGAAAACTCACTACAACAGATCGCCCATGGACAACCTTCATCAGAAAACTCACTACAACAGATCACCCGTGGACAACCTTCACGGGTGCTGCTTTGTGGGTCACTGGGAGAGTTCCCCAGGGCATCACCTGATACCACATCCAGACATGCACCTGCCACCTGCATTCCACCACCGAAAGGTGCTTCATGCTCCAGTCTAGAAATCTCCACTCTCTGCCCTCTGGATCCAAAGAATAAGACCGTAATTTGCTCCATATATGAACCTTAGTTTTTCTTTTGTTTTCATAGGCTGACACCCTGAATTCTCTTCCAGCAACACAATCTTGCTTTAAAATAGAAAAGTTGGCCGGGCGCGGTGGCTCAAGCCTGTAATCCCAGCACTTTGGGAGGCCGAGACGGGCGGATCACGAGGTCAGGAGACCGAGATCATCCTGGCGAACACGGTGAAACCCCGTCTCTACTAAAAAATACAAAAAACTAGCCGGGCGAGGTGGCGGGCGCCTGTGGTCCCAGCTACTCGGGAGGCTGAGGCAGGAGAATGGCATAAACCGGGAGGCGGAGCTTGCAGTGAGCTGAGATCCGGCCACTGCACTCCAGCCTGGGCGACAGAGCGAGACTCCGTCTCAAAAAATAAAAATAAAAAATAAAAAATAAAAATAAAAAAATAAAATAGAAAAGTTATTGATGCCTTAACAGCATGACAAGGAGGAGCTCCTGAACCCCTTCCGGTTTGCAGCGGCCCCAATTCAGGAACTGCTTTTTACTAAAATAAACTCTTGAACATTTTATTGTGCCTTGGATTGTTTTAACACAGTCACACACTCTGTTTTGATTCTAGCAACTTACGTGAAGTTAAAAATATGATCCTTTGGAAACCAGAATATAAACTCCAGGTTAGACAATGTTCATCTGAAACTGCTGGCTGTTTAGAGGCCACGGTCAGGAGTGATGGAGCAGATAATGCTGCAGCTTGGCCTGGAGAATACAGAATCCTGAAGATTCCCACCTTAAAGATAGTAAGCGGCAGAAGTATATAGTGGAGAGAGGCCTGAGGGACACAGACCTCGGAATTGTGTGCGATTGGATTTTAATTCCCAGGGATCATGAGGAGACTAAGGAGCTGCTGCAGCTCTCATAAAGAAACTCACAAATTAACACATGCACTCCTTGCTACGATTATAAATGCAATGCTTTATAATTTGCAAGGAAAAACATATATTTAGCTACAAACTTTGTAAATGTTTTATCCAATCTGGGGCTTTTACTTTTTAATTGTGAATTCTGGTTGCCACAAAAAGTATTGTTTGAATATAGAAAATGTCTCAATTTATATTCTTTTAGAATTCTTCTTCTTTTTTTTTTTTTTTTTTGTTGAGCCAGAATCTCACTCTTTTTGCCCAGGCTGGAGTGCAATGGTATGATCTCGGCTCACTGCAACCTCCACCTCCCATGTTTAAGTGATTCTTCTGCCTCAGCCTCCCAAGTAGCTGGGATTACAGGCGCCCACCACCATGCCTGGGTAATTTTTGTATTTTTAGTAGAGTCAGGGTTTTGCCATGTTGGCCAGGCTGGTCTTGAATTCCTGACCTCAAGAGATCTGCCAACCTCAGCTTCCCAAAGTGCTGGCATTACAGGCATAAGCCACCATGCCTGGCCTATAATTCTTCTCTTTTTATCTACACTGGTCTTTGGTGATCTCACCCAGGATATGGCTTTAATACAATCCATAAACCAGTGGCCCCCAAAACTAAATCTACAACTCAATCTTCCTACAATTTACCTAGAATTTCGAATGAACTCTTTAAACTTCTTGTCCTGTTTCATATTTTAGTTCCAGAATCTTATACCCAATTGCTTCCTTCACATTTTGTGTGGATATCTAACTATCTAAAAATTAGCATTGTGCCAGCTAATATTCCCCCACCGAAGCCTTGCTCTCCTACAACCAACGCTTAGTAGAATATTCGGGAGCTATCCTTTTGATAATGATTTTTATCATTTTATCAATTTGATAATGATTTTTGTAATTTTAAAAGAGCTACCACTGTCCATAACAAAACTGCTTTGAAAAGTTAGAAACCCCACTTAAGATTAAAGAATATCAGAATCTCATGGCTATTGTTCTATTTATTTTGCGAATAATGCCTATTTAAAATTCAAATGCTGGTTTTCATTGAGCTTTACATTTGCTTCAACAAATACTCCATAGCATTTCCCTGAACCTCAGAGGATATTTGAAACTCAGCAACAGATTAGAGCAACAAGAACTTTGAGCACTTCATAGAAAATTATATATAAAGCAGAAGTAAGACAGTTGTTTTCTGAAGATAGGGAGTTAACCACCTGGGTAGGTTTCAAAACTTTTCTAGTAAAAGTCAAAGCAATTCCCTGTCTCATTCTTAAAAATAAAAAGAAAACCCAGGCAAAGCTTTGTTCTAATTCCCAGATTTCTTTCACTTGTAACTTTGAAAATGCCCAACAGACTTAATATTTAGGTTTCATTAGAAAGCTCTTCCTTTGTTTGGTCCCAAATGCAAGCTTTCAAAAACAGCACTGAGTTAGAAGAATTGCTGAAGTTCTCTGTTACACAATATTAGAGAAAAATTTCATTGGGAAAGATCCTTTTCCTAATTGCATTCAAAGTATGAGCATAATAATTTATTCATACATTAAGAGAATGGGGTTGTGACTGCATTTGATTAAGCTCAGCTTAGCTTCATCAAAAAGGCCAAAATATAAATACCTTGATCAGGTTTTTCTGACCTTCTGATGAAGGATTTTTCTTGGCCCCTTCACCGGACTCATGAGAGGGGAGCCGCTCCATTCAGCCCGCTGTGCTCAGCCCCTTGCAGGAGGGATCATGTAAGTGAGCAAGTATGGTGTCCAGGCCTACAGCTCCAGTGCTGACACAGGAGCAAGCTCCATGCAGAGCCTGCAGTGGTGCCCAGGTGGAGGTGCCTGCAATCCCAAGGCCCCAGAGTGGGTGTTGCAGAGCGGGTGTTGCAGTGCTCTCTTAGTTCTGCTGTCCACAGACAGCGGTGTTTTAGCAGCTCAGGTGGCCCCTTGCCTCTAGCAGCCTGGAGCTGCTGCCCCGACTGGTGAGGGCAAAGGACTGGTGTGACAGCCTTTCTGGGTGCCCATACTCAGTGGGTACCAAGCTGTTGTCTTACATCCACGAAGAATGAGGTCACACAGACAATTGAAGGATGATGAAGGTGAAGAATTTTATTGAGGAATGAAAATGGCTATTAGCAGAGAGGGGAGCTGGAGAGGGGATAGAAAGGGCAGGTCATCTTTCCCAAAGTCAGGCTGTCTCCTACTCTACCAACTGAGTCTGGGCTCTTTGTAGGCACAGGATGGAGGGTGCACGCTGATTGGTTTGTGAGTATGCAAAAAAGGTTAAAGCAAAGACACCACTCAAAGGCTAGCACAACAGTATATAAAACCAATTAGGAAAGGGTAGGCATATGTAAAATAGGTGAAGGGTGAGGATCAATCCAAGGAAAGCACACCAAACAGGAAGACAAGTTCTCAATTCAGCCCAAGGACAGGAAGACAGGCTCCCAATCCAGTCCAAGAACAGGAAGACAGTCTATCAATCCAGTCCAAGAACAGGAAGACAGGTTATCAATCCAGTCCGAGAACAAGAAGACAGTTTATCAATCTGGTCCAAGAACAGGAAGACAGTTCCCAACCCGGTCCAAGAACAGGAAGACAGTTCCCAATCCAGTCCAAGAACAGGAAGACAGTTCCCAATCCAGTCCAAGAACAGGAAGACAGGTTCCCAATCCAGTCCGAGAACAGGAAGACAGGTTATCAATCCAGTCCGAGAACAGGAAGACAGGTTATCAATCCAGTCCGAGAACAGAAAGACAGGTTATCAATCCAGTCCGAGAACAGGAAGACAGGTTCACAATCCAGTGAGGGAATAGGAAGACAGGTTCTCAATCCAGTCTGAGGATTTAAACCTGTAGCTTGGCTTTTAGGCTTTAAACTGTCTTTGGCTTGGAGGTGGGGGTCAGTGGGCACCCGGTACCCGCCCCATCTGCCTAGACATTTGGCTGCTTCCTGTCACCATCAGTTCCAGAGATCCCAGCCTTTTTCAACAGCCAAATCCTAGCCACAGCCATTAAAACATGTAACTAAGTCATTGTTCCTCCTTACTGGGTGGATTGCATGTTTCCTTGTGCCATTTGGTCTATGCGGTTACCTTTAAAGCTGTTGTTTTAAGCCAAAGTCAATTCAGAGGAAGAATTGTTTCACTTGGGAAATTAATTTTTTCATGGAAAGGGGCATGATCAGAAAATGTATGGAAGTGACATTGCAGATGATTTGATTTTCGAGGGCCACCTTCTGGTCCCTATATTTCCACAGACTTAAAATCTCCCAGGATGTTGCAATGTGACCCGAGACATACTTGGCAACTTTGCATACACGTTTTAAGCACATGAATCTCAGAACTAAGTCCTTCAGCTATAACTTGAGCACTTTCTGAGGTTGTTATTGTTAACGTGGGTGCTATTGCCTTGTTAAACAAATTGAGATCTTTTCCTTTGATTCTTAATTTAAGTCTGACTGACTTTGTTCAGGTTTACAAACCTCAAGTGTAAACCTTGGTCAGTTTTTACATACGTTTAGTCTTGTGGAACCACACCAAGATCAGGATAAAGAACATGTCCAGCACCCCCAAAATAGGCACCCACACCCCTTAAGTCGATACTTGCGTCAGCATTAAGGGTAACCATTATTCTCATCTTCATTGACATACATTAGTTTTGCCAGTTTTTGAATGCCAAGAAATGGTACCCAACAGTATGTACATGCTTGTTCTTGGCATCCTTTGCTCAACATAATGTTTTTAGGATCCATTCATGTTGTTGCAAGTAATGTTCTTCTTTTCTTTGCAGTGCAGTGTTTAATTACAAGAACATGCCACCATCTATTTGCCCGTTCTTATTTGATGGCTATTTGAGTTTCTTCCAGCATTGGACTAACGTGGGTAAGGCTGCTATAAACTTTAAGCTATAGTGCCTTTGGGTGAATACAAATCTATTTCTGTTGAATATTTATCTAGCAGTGGAAATGCTGTGTGTTAGGAAATACTTACAAGTTAGTTTAGTGGACTCTGCCAGTTTTTCAAAGGCATGAATCAGTCACAGGCCTTCCAGGAATATGACAGTTTTGATTAAAGATGGTTAATATAACTAAACATAGAAAGTAGAACAGTATTAGAATATACCAGAATAGTATTTTTTAACCAATAGAAAATACTAATCATAAAAGCAAGGATAACTGCACTACATTATAATTAAGAATCTCAGCTTATAAAAAAAAAAAAAGTACCATAAAGAGAATGAAAGAAAAAGCCAACACAGAAGAAAAGACATGACATCTATTTATCCAACAAATGACTCCTACCCTGGATGCATGAACACCTGCTACAAATTATCATGAAACGACAGACAACTCCATTAAGAATAAGCACAGGACTTGCACAAGCTCTTCCCAGAAGATGCCAAATGGTGCACTCATAGCCAAGTGCTCAAAACCATTCCGCATGAGAGAAATGCAAATTGGATCATCAAAAATATATCTTCGCCAGAATGAAAAATGAATACAGCTGGTAGTCTCTAGGGCTATCTAGATGTGGAAGTTTACTTTTTACACTTTTCCTTTTAATTAGGATAGGTTTAAATATATTCGGCCTCATTTGGACCTTATTCCTTTCGACGTAGAATATTCTCTAGTTAGAAAGCTGAGCATGGAAATACTAAAATTAACACCTCTTAGTGTAACTAGCCCACACAGGAACTGGTGTATGCTATATGCACAGTTAAAAGGTTAGTAAAGATTTTGAGTCGATCAATAATTGTATAACGATAACAAAAACAAACAAAAAACTCTACTGAACAATAAACTACAATTTGATACTTTAATCCATTCTACAAAAATTCGGCCAAACAGTAAGATTCCCTATGCTTGAACGTGTCCAGGGATAGGACATACTGCCTCCTGAGACAGTACATTCCTTCTTTGGCCAGCTCATAGATCTTCCAAAGTTTTTCTTAGAAAAAAAAATATGCCTTCCAATAACTTCTACAAGTTAGTCTATATTTCACTTACCAGGATACATAAAGCCATCATGTTATCAACATTGCAAAAATATCAAATTCTCATTCGTTTACCTATATTTTAAAACTCTATAGTCATTAGTTCAAAGACTAGAGTCACATTAAATAATGCTAATATTTGAACACAATTTATAATGCATGAGGTCCAATTCTCCCCTATAACTCTAAGAAGGTGCTAGACATTTCTCTCACAGATGCAAGATCTTAATCCACACCTAGGGTTTCCCCTGGTGAAAGGTAAGGACTAGAATGATTGTCCTGAACAGCAGAGGGGAGCCCAGTTGTGATTTAATGACTCCAAAACACAGGGCAACAAGAACAAGAACATTTCACTCTGAACATCTGAATACGGAGCTTGCGCTTCTGCCAAAAGGTTTCCTGCAAGTTTCGGGAGGAGACCCCTTATGCCAAGCACTCCAACGCAGCACTGACGCCACGGCGACTGTGGGTGGTGGGTCATGTCAGTGCAGCCAGGAACTGTAGGAGGCCTTGCACAGAGGAAGAGATGTCCTGAGAGTGCATTTAGCTGCACGTCTTCCCTGCTGTGGACCCCAGTGACAACCGCACACTCGGGATTTCTGGAAAGAGAGGGTAGCGCATTGGCATGCTCCACCAAACCACAATTCTGTAGCTTGAGAGACTTGGCAGGCAGCAAATACCCTCCCACCTGGTTGTCTGGGAAGCCACACAAAATGACCCCATGGCTGGCTCTGTCCTGAAGATGGCCTGGCTCCGGGTGCTGGTCTGACTCTGTGTCAGGCAGCAAAGGCCAGTGTGTGCCCAGCATTTTTGCGTGGACTGGTGCTTTAACTTGGCCAGCATGCCCCCAGGCACGGCTACAACGGAGGCACAAAGTCCTGCTGCTGTCTCCGTCCGGATGCATCATCGCTGAAGCTCACAAAGCTGTGGCTTAAAGAGAGTGCCCCTGTCTCCCAGCACACTGGCCTGCCTTCCTGATGTCCACATTGTCACAGCTGCTTACTCTATCCATCGCTGCCTTTGGATGGATATTTAGAAAATGCGTTCCTAGTGTGATATCAAGAAATATAAGTTTTTCGGCAAAATGTCAACCTTTTGCATTCTCCTTCATTGGGTCAAAATTCTCCCGACTTCAGCCACACTACAATAGTGGCAAGTCAAATTACCACCCAGCAACGTCAGAGAATTTACTTAGCAGATCAGCGCAACACAAACGCTGCGATGTGACTTTACCCCATCTGCATTATTGATGATGCTCTCTTGACCCCTAAAACCAAAAACGTGCTGTTGTCCCGTAAAGCCAGATTTCAAAAAGAGATACGTAATGTTTATGGGGATTTTAAAGCTCCTATCCATCAAAACTTGATCATGTCAATCTAATATTATTTATGATATTAAATGGGTTCAAATTAATCATTCTAACTGCACAACCTGTCAAGATGCCAGATTGTCATTCTGTCTTCCTTTGCATGACCTCACACCCGAAAACGAGTTATTTAGGCTCCTCCATTAATGGACTAATGGCATAACACCAAGAGCCAACTCAGTTTAATACCCTTTAACTTGATGATTTATCTACCCCACATTGTAACTGGCTGTGTTGTTCTTGTTCCCAAGTATTTTCTGTCCTGCCTGAAAGATGATCCCACTTCTCTTCCTCTGCCATTCCTGTCCCAGAATTGGAGTGTTGTGTGCACAATTTCTCACCTGTGTGGAGCCTGCCAGCACCAAACCATCATGTTTCTCCCCAAAGCACCAGGTAAAGATGGCTCTTCCAGCTGAGACACCCAAGTGCAAGTGACTCAGGACAGAAATGCAGCTGTGGCAAAAACCATCTGCCTGTGAGTCCCTGAGACTTTGAACTTGTTGCTGCTACAGAATGAGTGAGTTGACCCCAGAACAAAAGCTCCATTCCCACCCTCGTCCCCCTGACTCCATCACTGTGAGAGCAGGTGGACAGGAAGATGTGTGTGAAACTGCCTTTGCAAAATCATGACTGAGACAGTGAAAGAGATCTCACTTAACTGATTCCATCTTGCTTCTAACCTCCAAGCTGTCCTTGTTCATTCCTGGGCATAGGCTGAACTAACTTTGGGAGGAACTTATAGTTTATAGTTTAAAACAAAGATGATAACAGTCCTTTCCCAAAGTAGACCTCCCTCTCATCTGGGGATTAGATTGCCTTTGTAGGACTAATATTAGCCACAAGATTAGAAATTATGGTTTGGAGCCATGCAGCTGGAGGCTACAAGAGTCTGACCCTCCCCAAACTGCTCCTAATATCAGTACTTGAGATATTTTGCAGACCCTGCACTTGCTGGATCGGCTGGCACTACCCAGACAGATAAACTGGCTCATCTGATCTTGTGGCCCCCAAGCAGGAATTGACTCAGTGCAAGAGAACAGCTTCAACTCCCTATGATTTCATCCCTGACCAATCAGCACTTCTGGCTCACCGGCTTCCCTCGACCCACCAAGGTGTCCTTAGAAACTATGCTCCTGAATGCTTGGAGAGACTGATTTGAGTAATAATAAAACTCCAGTCTTCTGCACAGCCTTCTCCGTGTGAATTACTATTTCTCTGTTGCACTTCTTCTGTCTTGAAGAATCAGCTCTGTCTAGGCAGCAGGCAAGGTGAACCCATTGGGCAGTGACATGAGCAGAGAAGGACTAGGCTCCAAGGAATGTCAGGAGACTGTCAGGGGGCTGGTAACAGGGAAAAGAAAATTTCCTGAAAACAGGAGACAACCTGAGCTTGTGGCCAACGACTTCCTAATAAGAACTTAAAATGGAAGCATTTGACCTTCCCCTGTGGACGTGTCCAGGCATGCGCAGTAAGGGTCAAAATGGCGGAGTTTGACCTGTATATGACCTTCCTGTGGGGGTCCTAGACTGCTAAGGGAAAATTGCCCTCAGACAGCATAGGCATAACTTCAGCCAACAAATGGTGCATGTGGCCCCTCCAGATGCCAGCAGGACACCGCATGGGGCGAGTAGCCAACAGCCTGCCCAGAGGGAAGGACTAGGGGAAGAGACCAGGATAAACAACAGAGGATAGTAACTCCATAGTAGCCCTGAGCCGACGATCAGGTGGGGCACTCAATCTTTGGAGTTGCCTGCTTCATTCCTTCCGAGTGTACCTCTCCTTGCTCCAATACATTCTCATTTCTGCCTTCAATCTACTTCTGTCTCTTGGCCAAATTTTTTCTCCCAAGAATACAAGGATTCGAGGACTGTGGGGCCAGCCCTGACTCAGTGCTGGTAATGCCACCATCCGGATGTGTTTTCCGTTGGGGGTGGGGGCATTGCTCTTGCTGTTCTTTGTACATGGTATCAGGAAGTGTATGATAGATCGTCTACAAGTATTCTATTTTTTTATTTTGAGACAGAGTCTCGCTCTGTCACGCAGACTGGAGTGCAGTGGCATGATCTCAGCTCACCAGAACCTGCACCTTCCGAGTTCAAGCCTCCCTCAGCCTCCTAAGTAGCTGGGATTACAGGTGCCCACCACCACGCCCAGCTAATTCTTGAATTTTTAGTAGAGACAGGGTTTCACCATGTTGGCCAGGCTGGTCTCAAACTCCTGACCTCAAGTGATTGCCCCACCTAAGCCTCCCAAATTGCTGGGATTATGGGCATGTTTCTTAAACAGATTGAGTTAAGCCAACGAGATATCAATTTTCCAATCTATTTTTTTTGTAGAGAAATTCAGCATTTTCATTTAACATTTCACAATGAGTTGGCTTGAATGTTTTCAAAACATCAGGTTCTTTCTAATTAGAGAGATAATGCCCCCTTCCGTATAAGATACATTCTAATAAGCAAACTAATTTAGAAATTCACTCTGTTTCAATGTCTATTTTCCTAGATAAAGGTAATTACAAGGTCCTTTTGTACCTGTCTGTCAGACGCTGTTTTGTTTTAATTTATAATTTGTTTTCATATAATTTAATATTAATCATTCCTTTAGCTTGCAGGAATATTTAAAATGAATTTGCATTGATTTCTTTGCTTCTCTGGAAGACAAACCTTAATTCAATTCCAGAATAATAATAATAAAAAGTTCCCATCTTAAAATTGCTTTATTAATTTTTACTTTGGGTTTTCATAGGGGACCAAATAGAATATATTTGGCCTTCTCCAAGACCATCCTGCAGACATAGATGGTAGCAAACACTCAGCAAAATATATTTATTTTATTGTTATTTTGCTTTCTATGTTTTTCAAAACTGCAAGGAGAAGAAAATAAACAAACACAGGTCTCTGCCTTGAGGTCCTAAAAGCTGCAAATGAGAGCTGTCTTATGAGGAAATGAAAAAGAGAAACAAGTCCGTCAAAGCCATGTTAGAGGCCTTTGTCTGCAGGTGAAAACTGAGCGGGGATTGAAGTCCAGGCTTTGACCCTGGGCAGGGTCTAGGAAGACCAAAGAGCTACACAAGATGCTCTGGGGACGTCGTGAGCCGAGCCACCAAGGTGTGGGTCGGCAGGAGGACACCGGGGAGGCACAGCCCTGCTTCTCCCTGAGCAGTGCACAGTTCCAGCACAAACGGAGCCGCCAAAGTCGTGGGATCACAGGGGCTTTAGGAGACACCCACTGTCTGCTCAGCTGGCAAATCTCAAATGATGATCATTACAACCTCTGACAGAGCTGGCCCAGAGCTGGGGTCTCCCAGGCTGCTATTCACAGTGACTCACGGAACAGAGGGTCCACTGTCTAACTCTAACCTCAGCAGATCACTATCGTAACCGCTGCAGAGCAAGTGCTACTGTGACTTATCAGAGTGAGAGAAAAACAGTTTCCAAGAGGAACCTTTGCTCAGAGACATTGAAGGGAACCAGAAGATGCTACCCCAAAATGTGCCACTCTAGCTTGAGGATTATTTTGAGCTGATGGCAATTGAGGAACACCAAAGGCAAGAAAAGCTCTAAAGCCCTTTGGTAAAGGAAATTCACTTTTACAAAAGAAATTTCTATTTGCAAAAGTGTCCTCTTCTCTCTTACCTGAAAGAGAGCAAATTTTATTGCCTGAGATGACTCTTATCTGCATAACAAACCTTCATAAATGTCCCTTACCTTCCTATCCTACTTGCCTTCCCATAACTCATCCCCCAGAAGCACCAAACTTCCCTTCTTTCATCTCCCTTCTTCTCCACACTTCATCGTCCTTAATATCATCTGGAAGCCCCAAAGTTAATCACCTGCTTAAGCCACACTTATTTTGAAATCCCAAGTGTTGACGTGTCATTAAACCTGGTTTTTCTCTTATTAATTTGTGTTTCGTCAGTTTACACAGAGACCCAGACACAGAATCTCGGAGGGCAGATGGAAAAATAAGTTTTTCCTCTTTCTGTACTCCTTGAATTCCAGACAGTGGCATGCCTCGGTAGGCCTCTAAGTTGATAATTGGAGCAGTAAAAATGAGAACTTGCATTCTTATATACTTAAAAAAATTAGAATTGCCCATGTACAGATTAAAAGTTTGGAGAAAAAGACATCACACATATTTAAAAATATAAAATCCACACCAGGCACAGTGGCTCACACCCTTAATCCCAGTGCTTTGGGATGTCAAGGCAAGAGAATCACTTGCACCTAGGAGTTTGAGAACAGCCTTAGCAGCATGGTAAAACCTTGTGTCTACAAAAAATGCAAAAATTAGCTGGGCATGGTGACACCCACCTGTGGTCCAAGCTATTTGGGAGGCTGAGGTGGGAGAATCCCTTGAGCCCAGGAGGTTGAGGCTGCAGTGAGCCATGATTGTGCCCCTACAACAGATTGAGAAGTGAGACCCTGTCTCATATATATATATATATTTCTAAAATAGCCAACCAGTACATACTTTACAATTAATAATAGTATTATCTTTAATACACTTTAAGGTGATTTGGAAATTTGAACCCTTCAAAGCACAAATTGTGTTTTGTATTCTTGAGTATTTTGGTAATTTCAATTGGAGTAACCATGAGCATGAATATAAAAGCTGTATTTCCATTACTTAAGAAATCAGTCTAACAAAATACAGAAATTATTAATTTTAGTCTAATCACATTTATTAATGAAGCCACTTCTATGAGCCAATGGTGGGAGTCTAGGACCATCACTGTGGGGGAGTCGAAGAAACAGAAGTCATGATTTCAGACCTTCAGATGGATTATTGGAGGAGTACAAACAACTTCAGCCCAACTCTGGTATAGCATCACATGGCAGGTAGTAGGCCAGGAAGGAAATCAAAGTGTTTTAACCCAAAATATATGTTTGACATATTCTGAAAGGGCCCTGCAAAGCTGTCTCTTCTGGGGACAATCTATGTTCCGCAGAGAATACTCTTCTTTTTCCAGATCCAATAGAGAATTCTTTTTCTCTATTCTTTTTCCCTGGCCCAATAGAGAATTAACTAAGAGTCTGGCATGTTTTTAGATCTGATAAGAGCTCTGAATCCTGCCACCTGGAGGAGTCATCTGCATGATAAAGGGGTCTCTACAACCGCTTATCTTAACCCAGACATTCTTTTATATTGATTCCAGGTCTTTAGATAATACCTCTTTTGACCAATTGCCAATCAGAAAATCTTTGCAACTGCCTATGACCTGGAGCCCCCCATCTCCCCCATCCCCATTTGCAGTCATCTCCCCTTTCCAGACCAAACCAATGTACATCTTACACATATTGATTGATGTCCCATGTCTCCCTAAAATGTATAAAACAAGGCTGTAGCCTGACTACCTTGGGCACATGTTCTCAGGATCTCCTGGGGCTGTGCCCTGGGCCAGTGGTCATTCATATTTGACTCAGAATAAATCTCTTCAAACATCTTGGAGAGTTTGACTCTTCATCAACAAATCTGAAAAGTAAGTTGAAAGCCAGAAACAAGAACAAAACAGAAATACCTTGAAGAGAGAGCAAAAGCAGGAAGTCATAAGAAAATTGCTATGAACCAGGCAGTCATGGTCCCAGCTTTCTAAAATGTGATGGTTAATTGGCCATTCGTCACATGCTAAATAAGTTGGGTCAGGTAGGATTTAAAGCCAAAAGTTGAAGCAAAAATTATAGATTTACCAAAACTAAGAGAAAGCCAAGAAAGAAAAATAAAGGCAGGAAGAAAGAAAGGGAGGGAGTTAAAAAATGTTAATGTTGATTATAAGAGAAACAAATTGGGAAATTCATTGATGTCTTTCCAATTCTATAATTGACCCTTATTTATTGATATGAACTAAAGATATCAGACATGGTTTTGCTGTGTCCCCACTCAAATCTCATCTTGAATTTTAGCTCCTATAATCCCCGTGTGTCATAGGAGGGACCTGGTGGGAGGTAATTGAATCATTGGAGTGGGTTATTTTCCATGCTATTCTCATGATAATGAATAAGTCCCACAAGATCTGATGGTTTATAAAGGGCAGTTCCCCTGCACACGCTCTTTTGCTGCCACCGTGTAAGACGTGACTTTACTCCTTCGCCTCCTGCCATGATTGTGAGGCCCCCTCAGCCATATGGAACTGTGAGTCCATTAAAACCTCTTTCCTTTATAAATTACCCCATTTCGGGTATTTCTTACAGCAGTGTGAGAATAGACTAATACAATATCCAATGTGATTTCAATCACAGTCAATAACAGTAAGTTTATGCATTAGGATACTGGATTTTCCACTTATGGGTGGATATTTTTGAGATAATTTATATTTTATTATTTTTATTCCCTGACTTTACTCAGGACATCTTAATTCCTTGCCTCTGGGATTTCCGTGGTTATAATTTGGTGTTTCTGGCAGTCAGAGTCTTACCACCAAGTATCAGCTTACCTCATTGTCCTATGTAGGTTTTAGGGGCAGAGCCTTTGAGCAACACGAGGAGAGAGGAGGGCCCATGGGAGAGGGTCTGTGCCTCGTGCCTGGGATCGGCTGATATTGTCACCTTCCAGGGCTGCTGCTGAGAAATTGTATCTTAGCTTCCACACAAACAGCAGCAGAAGTCACTGAGGACAAGTGATTGTAGGGGCCAAGAAAGAACTTCCCCTTCACCCTCTGAAGGTTAGCTGAAAAATCAACTTACAAAAGGCAGGATAATCAGAGAAAAGGCACACAAATTAGTGTGTAGACACAGGAGCCTCCAGAATGAAGACCCAAAGATATAAGGGAAATTGTCAATCTTTATGCTTAGGTTCAAAGAGGTGTGGACAGTCATATAGAAATGTGATTGGACAGCCGGACATGGTGGCTGATGCCTATAATCCCAGAACTTTGGGAGGCCAAGGTGGGTGGATCACCTGAGGTCAGGAGTTCAAGACCAGCCTGGCCAATATGGCAAAACCCTGTCTCTACTAAAAATAGAAAACATTAGCCAGGATTACAGGTGGCAGGTGCCTGTAATCCCAGCTACTCCATCGGCTGAGGCAGGAGAATTGCTTGAACCCGGGAGGCAGAGGTTGCAGTGAACTGAGATGGTGCGTCTGCACTCCAACTTGGGCGAGAGAGCAAGACTCCATCTTAAAAAAAAAAAAAGAGAGAGAGAGAGAGAAATGTAATTGGACATAATGCTCTCGTGCTGATAGACTGACTGGGGAAACCCAGCAAGGCCTGCGTGTCAATATTTTTCTTGGCCTCCCTGAACAGGGTTTCTTCCTTCTGGACTGGGGCCAGGATTCTCTCTGGAACTGGGATCTTAGAATCTTCCGTCAAAGTAGGTCAGATGATTTCTTTATTTGGCCAGTTTTTACACAGAAAGGCAGGGGGAAAGTTAGAATCATATTTTTGGGTTTTATAGCTGGCTTTGGGGAAAAGGGGTTCTGGTTTCTATGACCCACCTTTGGTTAAAGGGATTCTAGTTTCTATGGCCAGCCTCGGGGGACAAAGGGACTGTGAGACGGGAGGGCAGGAAGTAAGAGAAAACCTTTTGCTCCAGAGAGTTCTGATGTCTTCATTTTGGGGTGTTGTCTTCTGAGCCTAACAAGATGTAGAATCAGGAGAATCCCTGGTCTCTGCCCTGCTTCCTGCCCGGGTTTGTCTGGTCCTCAGATGGAGTAGAGGGAGGTGAAAGTTTAGACCTGGATTTAAGTAGACTTAAGGGCAGTCAGTAAGTACATGTAGTATTTCCTGCATCCTTGAATTTGCACATGAAAATTGTGCCTTCCTGCATGTTTCCAATAATATGGTCAATGTCTGTCTAGATGAATGATAGCCCAGAAAAGTAATCAACAACATACATAATAATCCAATGTCAATCTATGGCTTTTCAAATAAAACTGTATGCACTGACCATGATGCTAAAGTGTGACTGCAAGTGGCAGGAGGACAATGGGCTGAATTGAAGAGATCTAATATCAATGAGAATGAACTCTCTGGCATCCACTGTGTCTGAGATAGAACATTAAAAACAAAACAAAATATATAGAAACTTGGTTTGGCATCTGCTCAAGAAATACTAAGTAGTTGGTATGTATTAGGCATTGTGAATGGTGTTAAGAACCAGATGGCATTATCCTTGACTTCAGAAAACTCTTGGGGATATTATAACATCTAACATCTATGTATTAGCTACCATTTTCTTTCTCGTTCTTTCTTTCTGTTTTTTGTTTTGTTTTGTTTTGAGACGGAGACTTGCTGTGTCGCCCAGGCTGGAGTGCAGTGGTGAAATCTCGGTTCACTGCAAGCTCTGTCTCCTGGGTTCATGCCATTCTCCTGCCTCAGCCCCCCCAAGTAGCTGGGACTACAGGCACCTGCCACCACACCCGGCCAAGTTTTTGTATTTTTTAGTAGAGACGGGGTTTCACCGTGTTAGCCAGAATGGTCTCGGTCTCCTGACCTCGTGATCTGCCTGCCTCGGCCTCCCAAAGTGCTGTGATTACAGGTATGAGCCACCGCACCTGGCCTCTTTTTCTTTTTCTTTCTTTCATTTTTCTTTCTTCTTTCTTCTGTCTTTGTTTTTTTTCATCCTTCTTTCCTTTCTCTATTTCTTTCATCTATATCTATCTATCCATCCATCCATCTCATCTATAAACCCATCCATCCATCCGTCCATCTATCCATTCACCTCTCTATCCATATATCCATTCATTCATCCATCTATCCTTCTATCCATCCATCTATCCTTCTATCCATCCATCTATCCGTTTATCTATCATCTTCTATCCATCTATCTATCCACCCAGTCATTCATATATCTACCTGTCTATCCACCCATCTATCTATCCATCTATCTATCTATCTACCCTTCATCTAGCCACATAATACAAGGCTGTTGAATGAAGGCAGAGGTAGGGATGAATTATCTGTCAAACCTGGAATAAGTCAGTAACAAACAACCATCAAACTCTGATTTTTTAATGTAGTTGTTTTTGTTTTTAATATTCTTGGAGGGAGTATGAAAGACAGAGAAAACCCAGAGGCAGACTCATTCTTTCATCACCCTGAAGGCTGAGGCTGGGCACTGTGAGGTGGTGACCTTACCTGCCATGTGGGCTGAAAAGTCAACATCTGTGGTCTGCAGACAAAGTCCAGGACAGAGCCAATGTGTAGACAGGGCAGAGAGGAGGTATGAAGAGACTGGGTGCTTCCACTTCCCCCATGAGGAGTTTTTTGAATCTCAGTTGCGTGCCTGATTTCTCCTGATTAGAGAACTATTTAGGTTTGGTTATTTCCAATCAAAAATGTTCCCAACTGCTACCAACCCAAATTTTACTGAGAGTAATTTAATTGTCAGCATCTATTAATCAAACTTATGATATGAGAGATATATTAGATTTGTTGTAGAGGTAATTAAATACAGTGAGTACAATTTCCACCTATTTTCCATTTAAATCTTTGAAAATTATTTGCAGCTCACAATAGCAATGGAATTTTTATCTGCTGCTGTATTAGTACATTCTCATGCTGCTAATAAAGACATACCCAAGACTGGGTAATTTATAAAGGCAAGAGGTTTAATTTATAAGGGAAAGAGGTTTAATTGACTCACAGTTCAGTGTGGCTAGAGAGGCCTCAGGAAACTTACAGTCATGGCAGAAGGGGAAGCAAACACGTCCTTCTTCACATGGGCAGCAAGGAAAATTGCCCAGCAAAAGAGGGAAAAGCTCCTTATAAAACCATCAGATCTTGTGAGAACTGACTCACTATCACAAGAACAGCATGGAGGTACCTGCCTCCATGATTCCGTTACCTCCCACCGGGTCCCTCCCACAACACATGGGGATTACGAGAACTAGATTCACGATCAGAGTTTGGGGGGGGGACACAGCCAACATTATCAGCTGCTAAGACCTGTCTGTTCCCTCTGCTGCCTTCACCTGTTCATGCTAGAAGACAACAGGATGAGTGGCGCCTCCCCCAGGCTTTATAAAAACAATCCATTTCTGTTGCCTAACACCGAAACACTGATCGTGAAGGTCACTAATACCTTCAGTTGCTCTTTGGCATCTATCAGTGGAAGAGGATCCAAAAAAGAAAAGAAGATAAAACAATACAGGGATAACCCGCTGACAGATAATGCAGGGATACAATGCAAGGACCCGTGGTTTCTAGGCAGGTAAAGATCACGTGCAAAAGCAAAACACATCTAGAAAAAGTCAGTAGGTAATTGTTCTTTCCTGCATGGTGCCGATGACTGCCGGCTCCAACCCTTCATCTGCAAGGGCCCCAGATCCCAAGGGATGTACCCTACAGATTCAACCCGAAGATTTCCCCAGTGCTCACTGGGTGGGCCTAGAGATGTTCAGAATATTTTGTTGTTATGCGTTTTCTCAAAATGATACATTTGCCTGCTCTGAGATGCAAGACGCATCACCCGGAGAGAATGTCAAACACCAGCCCTGCTCCTCTCTTAAAAATGTAGGGGGTAAAACTCATGGAGAGAAGGAATTAAATGAGTCTGCTTGAGCGGGAGAAGATGTCTACTAAAGGGCATAACGTGTTCAGTGTGTCTGGAACTACCGTTTGGAATTTGTTGCGCTTGAGTCAGTCGGCATTCCCGTTTGCTTTGTGTTCAATACCAAAACAACAACAACAACAACAACAACAACAACAACAAAACGCTTTTCAGTGAGGTTTACTCAGTGCTGGAGTGCCTGAAGTTGAAGCGAGTGCCTCATCTGTTAATTTGTTTGTTCATTCGGCCATTACTTTTTGACCACCAAGTGTGTAACAGGGGCCGTGAGAGGGCTGGGGACCCAAAGTGAACCTCAGTGGGGCCTGTGGCCTCGCGGGGCTGATTCACAGGTGAAGGATGCAGGCGTTGTTCAGATCGTCATAAACACAGAGGGAGTAAGCGCTGTAAAGACAAGGAGCCATTATGAAAGAACCTATTTCAAAAGCTGTCTACTCTACAGGGAGAGGTGTTGTGGAGAGTACTTTGGAAAGAAGCTATGCTTGAGTAGATGTGTTAGTGATGCGTGGGCTGCGGCTGGCTGGGAAGGGTAGGATGAAGAACGCTCTGCAGACAGGGACACAAGCAGGTGCCAGGGCCCTGGGGCAGAGAGTGGGCCTCCCACGTGTTCACAACACAGCAAAGGACCCTGTCCCGCGTGTTCACAATACCACAGAGGACCCTGTCCCGTGTGTTCATAATACCGCAGAGGACTCTGTCCCACGTGTTCATCATATTCAGAATTACAAAAAATAAAATAATTTTCCAACTGGTCTACAAAGTTCAAAAACAGCACTATCCAATAGAAACAGACTGCAAAAAACATACATAATTTAGTGTTCTAGCAGACAAGTAAAAAAGTAAACAGAAGCAGGCAAAAGTAACTTCAATAATATATTTTATTTAAGCCGATATGTCCAAAATATAATTATTTCATTGTGTATTCAATGTGAAAAATATTGACATATTTTACATTTTATTTTGTACTGAACCCTCTAAATCCAGTGTGCATTTTACAATTACATGGGGAAGGAAACAAGGATCATCTTCAGCCCTGCATGCAGATAGCTTTTTAATTATTCATCAGCAGCACGGAAGGAAGTCATGGGTCATATTTCTAGAAATAAAATGCTCCAGCACGACCACCACTCTGATGATGAAGATGCTGCAGAAACACGTGCCTGCTCTCACCGCTTACATCACGACTTTCCTTGATTTACTCACCTCTTTGAATTATAGACATTTAAAAAAGCAAAAAAGGAACCCAATTGTATGTCACAGGTATGTGCATAACTGGCACTAAAATGTAAAAATCAAAAAAAAATAAAAAGAGAAATATTATTTTTGAAAAAAGTCATTCTACTTAAAAAGACAACTTTAATTTGAAAAAGGTGGAAGGGAAGAGGAGGATATTAAAAACTTAAACTTTTAAATATGCAGCTAAATGATAGATCACCAGATAGATAGACAAACGATGATTGATGATACATAGATGGATAAATAATAGATCATAGATCAATAGGTAGGTAGACAAATGATGATAGATGATAGATAATAAATGATAGATCAACAGGTAGATAGGCAAGTGATGATGATGATAGATACATACATACATACATGACAGATCAATAGGTAGATAAAATAGGCAAATGGTAATAAATGATAGATAAGTGATAGATGATAGATAAATAAGTAGCTCTAACAGATTTTCATAGATTTAGATTTGCTATAACTAAATCTATCTACATCTGTCAATTATCTATGTGCCTACCGCTCTCTATCCATCTTCATAGATATCTAGATGACAGAGAGACATAGAGATACACAGACAGAGGTGGATGTGGATACAGATGTCAACATCAACACACAGATATGAATAACACCAAACCCCAGGAAAGAGTTGTCAGGACAACATGCCCTTGTGGGTGTGAAAGGATAATCTACATCTAGGAAAGAGTGAAAGGGGAAGTGAAGCCCCTCTGGCCAGAGACCCACATAGTGCCACCACAGAAGAGGCCACGGGTGCCACCACAGAAGAGGCCACGGGTGTCATCCCACAGCTTTATCAGGAGTCTGCTTACAGAGACACCCTGAAAAGGATCATGAGTCAGAATGTGTGCTGTGTCTTTGGAAATAGCATCCCCCTGTGACACTCATGGGGAGGCCCTCCCACTCATCCTCCAGCCTCAGGTGGGCACCAGGGATGGTGAGGGTCACCTGCCCAGTGAAATCAAAGCCCTCACCAAGTGGGGGAAGCAGGTGACTCACATCCTCAAGGAGCCAGGGCACCATTTTAGAGGACCCTGTGAGGCCGGCCACCCTGCCAGGGAGAGCTCAGTATGTTTACAGGGCATGCAGGGCTGGGGGCTGCGGTGTGAGAACTGAACTGGGGTGGTAATTCATGGAGCAAGAGTCAGGGGGATGAGAGAACCAATGTGTGTTCTCAGGGACACGGGTCTCCTAAAGCTGCTATGAAAAATTCCTTGTCCAGATAAAGCCTGAGAAAATAAGAGACCTGCAGTAAGACTGACAATTTTAACACATATTGGCAAACAAAGCGTTCCCAGGGGCCCTGCAAGAAAACAAGCTGAAGGACCTTTTCTGTCATTGCCCTGCTGTCCCCTTACCATGGGTGACCACAGATTGGCACAAGGGTTGGGGAAGAGGCTGGCAGACTACTAGTGACATCCTACAGAGAAACCAAACTTCCTCGGATTTATAACCATAAAATAAACAGTATAATACATAGATACGAAGGAGTCTATAAAGTCTCCTGGAAAACTCTTAAGGAAAAGACAGAAGAGAGAAAAATTGCAGATCAGGGCAGAAGGACTCAAGAAACTGTTTTGGTCATTCCTGACTGGGGAATATCTATCATATTCCAGCAAAAGAAGAAATTGATATTCAAGGAAAGTTCAAACCTTTGTTTAAAATAGTTATAATTATTCCATTAAACATATTATGATTAACATAATCGTGTTCCATAGAGAAAAATACTTCGAAGTAGTACCTCCTTGGTTTTTTATTCCAGCTTTCTTGATGCAAAATTGACTATTAAAAGTGTATATATGTAAAATGTACAAGATGACGTGTTAATATGCATATACACTGTGAAATCATTACCACCATCAAGCTAATGGACATATCCATCACCTCACATGGTGACCTTGTGTGTGTGGGTGTGGCAAGAACAATTAAGGTCTATTCTCAGAAAATTCCAGTATGCAGCATAATATTGTTAGCTATAAGCACTACAAGCGGGATCATGTGGTATTTGTATTTCTGTGTTTGGTTTATTTCACTTAACATCATGTCTTCCAAGTGGATCCATGTTGTCACAAATGCCAAGACTTCCTTCTTTTTTAAGGTTGAATACTATTCCATCATAGATGGATGGATGGATGGATGAATGGATGGATGGATGGGTATGTAGATAGGTAGATGGATAGATGATTGATAGATAGATAGATAGATAGATAGATAGATAGATAGATAGATAATTGTGAAGATAGATAGATACCGTCTCAAGAAACCACTTTCTTTGCTCATTTATAAGAAGCAACTCCTCATCCTTTCAAGTTTGATCATGGGATTGCAGAAACTCAGTCACATATTCAGGCTCCACTTCTAATTCTAATTCTCTTGCTATTTCCATCTCATCTGCAGTTACTTCCTTTAAGGTCTTGCACCCCTCAAAGTCATCCACAAGGGCTGGAATAAACTTCTTCCAAACTCCTGTTCATGTTGATATTTTGACCTCCTCCCATGAATCACAAATGCTCTTAATGGCATCTAGCATGAGAATCCTTTCCATGTTCTCAGTTTACTTTCCCCCAGTCCATCAGAGGAATGACTACGTGTGGCAGCTGTAGTTTTACAAGATGTATTTCTTTAATAATATGACGGGAAAGTCAAAATTACTGCTTGATCCATGGCTGTGGATTGGACATTGCATCAGCACGCATGAAGACAACATTCACCTCCTTGTACATCTCCATAAGAGCTCTTGAGTGACCAGGTGAATTGTCAATGAGCAGTAATATTTTCAAAGGGATCTTTTTTTCTGTGCAGTAGGTCTCAACAGTGGGATTGAAATATTCAGTAAACCATGCTACAGACAGATGTGCTGTCATCCAGGCTTTGCTCCTTTCATAGAGCACAGATTACATAGATTTAGCATCATTCTTCAAGGCCCTAGGATTTTTTGGAAGGACCAATGAGTGTTACCTTCAACTTAAAGTCACCAGCTACATTAGCCCCAGACAAGAGAGTAATCCTGTCCTTTGAAGCTTTGAAACCAGGCATTGACTTCTCCTCTCTAGCTATGAAAGCCCTAGATGGCATCTTCCAATAGGAGGCTGTTTTGTCCACATGAAAATCTGTCGTTTTGTGTAGATGCCTTCATCACTGATCTCCGCTAGATCTTCTGTATAACTTGATGCAGCTTCTCAGCACTTGCTGCTTCACTTTGCACTTTTATGTTACGGTGCTAGCTTCTTCCCTGACATTTTATAAACCATCTTTTACTGATTTCAAACTTCTGGAGCAGCTTTCTTACCTCTCTCAGCCTTTGTAGAATTAAATTGATTCAGAGCCTTGCTTTGGATTAGGCTTTGGCTTAAGGAAATGTTGCAAATGCTCTGATCTTCTATACAGTCCACTAAAACGTTCGTATGAGCAATAATGTCGTTTCACTTTCTGATCATTTGTGTTCACTGGAGTAGCACTTAATTCCCTTGAAGAACTTTTCCTTTGCATTCACAACTTGGCTAACTGTTCAGTGCAAAAGGCTTGGCTTTCGGCCTCTCTTGGCTTTTGACTCTCCTTCTGCACCGAGCTTAGTGTTTCCTAGCTTTTGATTTTAAAGTGAGAGACGCGTGACTCTTTCCTTCACTCAAACACTGAGAGGCCATTGTAGGGTTATTAGTTGGGCTCATTTCAATATCGTGGTGTCTCAGGGAATAGGGAGGCTTGAGGAGACAGAGAGAGATGGAGGAATGTTGTGGTCTTATATAGGCACAATTCTTGGCACCACAAAACAATTACAAGAGTAACATCAAAGATCACCTATCATAGTAATAAGATCAGGAAAAAGCTTGAAATAATATGAGAATTACCAAAATGTGATACTGAGACATGAAGGGAGCATGTGCTGTTGGATAAATTGTGCTGAGAGACTTGCTCAACACAGGGTTGCCACAACCTTCCATTAAAAAAAATGCAACATCTGTGAAGTGCAATAAAACGAAGTATGCCTATAGCATTTTGTCTCTATAATAGTTTGCTATAGTTTACTGCCTGTTGCCTCTTTCCATCTTCTTTAGACAGAAGTAAAGCTAATTTTCCATAATGCACAATTTAATGGTGCTCTGTGTTGCTTTGCTTGGTGGCGTGTGGGTAGAAATGGGCCCAGTGTTGGGAAGGCTGAGTGAGGAGTCAGGGACGCCCCACGGAGAACATGGCAGCCTGCAGCAGTAGCCACACTCTGTGTTTAAAGACAATTTCAACCCACTTTTAAGAGGATGGTGTCATGGGGTAACCTTCATACAACAATTATTTATTGAGCAGCCACTGTGTTCTTGGCACTATGTAAGGCCCTAGAGATAAGCTAGTTTACAAAACAAAACACACAGCGGCTGACATTCGGGAAGTCGGATTTAATGTAAATGAAGTAGTTATAATTTTAAAAATCTGAACTTAGTAGCAGATTCAGCATTAGAAAGCAGAATCCATACCAGACCACGATGAAGCACAGGGACTTGAAAACTGGGAAAACAGAGTGAAAGAGTCAGCTCTGCAGCTCTTGCAAAAGCCTGCTGGGAACGGGTTACACGTCCAGGCTCAGCGCGGACGTGTGATGGCAGATGAGACAGAGCTCTTACACTCACCAAATCTCCTTTCCTCTTTCTAGCTTTAACTGAATTCTTCAAACTTGTGTGTGGTGTGTGTGTGTGTGTGTGGTGGGTGTGTGTGTGGTGTGTGTGTGGGGGGGGTGTGTGTGTGTGTGTGGTGTGTGTGTGTGGTGTGTGTGTGGTGTGTGTGTGGTGTGTGTGTGTATGATGTGTGTGTGGTGTGTGTGTGGTGTGTGTGTGTGGTGTGTGTGGGGGGTGTGTGTGGTGTGTGTGGTGTGTGTGGTGTGTGCGTGGTGTGTGTGGTGTGTGTGTGTGCATGGTGTGTGTGTGGTGTGTGTGTGGTTGTGTGTGGTGTGTGTGTGTGTTGTGTGTGTGTGTGGTGTGTGTGGTGTGTGTGGGGGGTGTGTGTGTG
>NC_037676.1:9457461-9577236 GCF_003255815.1 Theropithecus gelada
GTGTGTGGTGTGTGTGTGTGGTGTGTGTGGTGTGTGTGTGTGTGTGTGGTGTGTGTGTGAGTGTGGTGTGTGTGTGTGTGTAAATCTTCACTGTGAGATTCCATAGCACCTTCTGTATTTGTGGAGTAACAAATATTCTAGAAAAGTTTGTATACATTAAAAAAAAAATTTGCCCCAAAAGATGTTTTCAAAGACTATAATAATTAATCATCCCCATCTTGGTTTTTAATTTGATAGAGAAAACAGGATGTTTCAAATTACAAAATGGTCTTTACATCTCATTGACAAACCCTTCTTTTTGTTTAAATTAGTAGCAATTAACAGTATAGAACCTCTCCCCTGGCTGGCTGCTATATATAAAGACTCAACATGAGTCTTATATAAGGATAAAACTTGTAAAGAATAAGAATTGTGATAAATATATACCATAGAAAATCTCCGTTTTAGGGAAAACCGAAAGGGAAATGCCTGTGAATTAGGAGCATTTATCAATTCAGGAAAATGCTGATTCAATATGTGGGATATACATGCAATCAAACGAGCAGCAACTGCTGAGATTTGATGCGTTAATTTACTTAAGCCAGAAGGGCTCCTTTGTGAAAACTGTAATCACACCAAATATAAAAATATAATAAGATTTTATTGTCTAGTTTTACAAATTTAAAAAGGCACATATATTTTCTTATTTTACCTCAAAATAGCTCTGCAAAAAATATATAACAGATACGAAGTTTCTTAGACTTATTTTTCCTCAGTGCAAAAGGATATGCCCCAAATTAATTGGGTATACTATTTACTTGTCAAGGATGGAATTTTGAACATCATTCTGCTAATTCTGGCTCCAAAACTTCTTGCACCATGGTTGACCACTCGGTTTGGTACAGATAACATAAAGAATACAAGAGCAAGAAACGTAAAGTAAAACCTTTGTGTGGAAAAAGTAAATTTATGGTATAGAATTTGGTCAGGAATACTTCCTATTCAAAACCAGTCCTTAGTAAACTCACTCATATCCCATCCTTATTTAAATCAGCAAACAACCTAAAGGATATTAGAATATTAAATTAGAAGAGAAATAGGTGAGGTGAATAAATGCCTTTCCCTCTTTCAAAATCTCTAATGCACATTATAACTGAATAATAATAATTATAATTTTACTGTTTTCCAAAATCTGAAAAAGCTGAATATAGTAAACAATGTGTGAAAATAAAAGAGTCCCTCAGTGGATATGAATAAAAATTAGAATTGTTAATTGTTGGTGTTAAATTTAAACATACTTGAATTTATTTTGAATTGAACATAGAACACAGAAAAACAGATATTTCTACCCATAAAATTAAGGTCTCCAAGCAATAATTATGACTCAGCAAAAAAAAGACATGATAATTGTTAGACTATTTTTAAAATATACAGATTCATTTTGCTGCCATTTTTTTTCCAAAGCCAGAAAAATAATGAGCTTATCAACATGATTATTAGGAGTGGAAGAGAATACTATTTAATAAGTTTATCTTGCAAGCATACCAAAAATATTACATTAAGAGACTTGAAGAAAATACAAAAAGCACGAAAGAACAAAAGACAAAGCACCTTTATTAATAAAAGATGAAGAGTAAGGGTTGGTTGGTTTGCTAATGTTTATGAGTAGAAATTGCTGAACAAAATAGCACAAAGACCTTAAGTTACAAATACAGCAGCTAGGAAAAAGGATAAGAAATAATATCTAATCAAAATTCAGTAAATCAGAAAAAAAGTAGATGAAATAAACAGTTTCCAAATTATTTTTCAATAGAAAAGTGCAACATCAGGCTTTGGAAAGGTACATTTTAGGACGAAAAAGTTATTATTTCACTCAATTTTGTGCTTTCTTGAAATAACTTAATAAGTGTATAATGACTTACTATTTTCACTAAGATTTTGCTCAAATTTTTATAATTTACTTTAGATAAATTTGTTTAGGACTCAGCTCAAAATACCATGAATATATTAAATTACTCAGCCTTTGCATGATGTTAATGTGTTGGAACCTAAGTTAAAGTTCCACTTTGGGCAGGGGTCGCTGCGAGAGACCACTCAACTCCGAGATCACAGCAGAGAGACGCTTTAATTTCTAGCGCGCTAGGGTCCCTCGTGCATCAGGATGGCCAAGGGACCCCGAGTGCTGGTTACAGGCCGCTTATAAAGGCAACTCTTGAGGCGCGAAACCCAGACAAAGCTTTAGGCGCGAAATTCAAACAAAGCTTGAGGCGCGAGATGATTGGGGCTAGTCATGGCCCGAGCAAGGTGTCTCACTCCGATTGGTCGGGGTTTGTACGCGCGGGGGGGGGGGGGGGGGGGGGGGGGGGGGGGGGGCGGTTTTCTTCCTGGAATTGTTTTTCTGTTTGAATTCGAATTCCAGAAACATTGGGTGTTTTTCTTAGTCACTCATGGCCTATTTTCAAATGATATACACATACATTAAAATTTTGGGAATATTCAGGCTGTAAACCAATTGGTACGCAATTTTGGGTCCAGATGTGTATGTTTGGGTTCCTACCTATTTATTTCATCCACCAAGAGTGTATTGCGTGTCTCTGATATGCCACACATGGGTACAATATAAACTGTACTGTAGGATGAAACGTGATTATAAACAAAATCAAACCAAACAGGGTAAGCAGATACAGACTGATGAGGGTTACAGGAGCATTTTAATTAGAGGTTGAAAACCTGAAAGAAGTAAAGGATGGGGTGTGGCAGGTGTTCTGGTGCCTGCAGAGATGGGAAGAAGGAGGTTATCAGGTCATGGGGGTGCAGCCCTCAGGATGGGGTTTGTGCCCTTTTAAAAGAGGACCCAGAGTGTTGCGGGAAGTCAGGGACCTCGAACGGAGGGACCGGCTGAAGCTGCCGCAGAAGGACATAGGTTGTGAAGATTTCATGGACATTTATTAGTTCCCCAAATTAATACTTTTATATAATTTCTTATGCCCGTCTTTACTGTAATCTCTGAACATAAATTGTGAAGATTTCATGGACACTTATCACTTCCCCAATCAATAACCTTGTGATTTCCTATGCCTGTCTTTACTTTAATCTCTTAATCCCGTCATCTTCTTTGTAAACTGAGGAGGATATATGTTGCCTTAGGACCCTGTGATGATTGCGTTAACTGCACAAATTGTTGTAGAGCATGTGTGTTTCAACAATATGAAATCTGGGCATCTTGAAAAAAGAACAGGATAACAGCAATCTTCAGGGAACAAGGGAGATAAGACTTGGAGCCTGACTGCACCAGTGAGCCAGGCAGAACAGAGCCATATTTCTCTTTTCAAATGCAAATAGGAGAAATATCGCTGAATTCTTTTTCTCAGCAAGGAACATCCCTGAGAAAGAGAATGCGCCCTGAGGGTAGGTCTATGAATGGCCCCCTTAAGGCGGCTGCCTTTTATGGCCAAAGCTGAAGCGATGAAATAAGCCCCGGTCTCCTGTAGCGCTCCCAGACTTATTAGGAGGAGGGAATTCCCGCCTAATAAATTTTGGTCAGACAGGTTGTCTGCTCTCAAACCCTGTCTCCTAATAAGATGTTATCAGTGACAATGTGTGCCTGAAACTTCATTAGCAATTTAAATTTTGCCCCATTCTGTGGTCCTGTGATCTCGCCCTGCCTCCATTTGCTTTGTGATATTTTATTACCTTGTGAAGCATGTGATCTCTGTGAACCACACCCTATTCGTGCACTCCCTCCCCTTTTGAAAATTGCTAATAAAAACTTGCTGGTTTTACGGCTCAGGGAGCATCACGGAACCTGCTGACCTGTGATGTCTCCCCCGGACACCCAGCTTTAAAATTTCTTTCTCTTGTACTCTTTCCCTTTATTTCTCAAACCAGGCAAAATGCTTAGGAAATAGAAAAGAACTCACGGTTAAATATCGGGGGCGGCTTCTCCCGATACCAGAGAGAGCCATCACCCCTTCCCACACAGCCAGAAGGCGCCGGCCATGAACCAGGACCCTGTCCTCAGCAGACACCAAGTTTGCCATGCTTCGATCTGAGACTTCGCGCTCTGGAACTGTAAGGAGTAAATCTCAGCTGTTTATGAGCCACCAGCCTATAGTATTCGGTTAGCAGCCTGAATGGATTATGATGCGATGTGATCTTGGTTTTATTTTTCTCTGTTTTTAAAACATTATGAGAGACAGAGGTCTTCATTAAGCCATATGCACATATGTGGGTTTTTGTGTTGTATTTTATATATACATATGTAATTTTAGTTTTGGATACATGAATTCCAATCTATAAAGAAATATTAATATCAACAATTTTCAGATTTATCCTACCCAATTCATCCTTTTTATATGAAATGTTTTATCAGTCCTCCTCTTTGTCCTCTATTGAAATTAATAGATAATATAGCTGACCTAGACCTATCATAAAAAAGTAAAACAAATAAAATTTATAAATATGCATAAAAATTTTAAAAACCAGGACAGTTTTACAGCAGACCAGGCATGCATTGCCCTCTAATTGACCACTGTGTTCTACACTGAAAACAATGAAATTGTCGGGCGCTTGCAGCTTTACGAGGAACTGTTCTGAACACTTCTATAGAAACACAAATAGGAATTGTTTCAATAACAAATAAAAAGGCATCATGTCGTTGAAACTGGAGTTTTTTTTCAAGAAAAAGGAACTTGTGCTCAAGTTCATAATGAAAGATTGCACAGCATTTTCTCAACTTATTTTTGTGTGCTGAAACCACGTAAAAATTATTTATCTCACATGAAAAGGAAGTGGAGTCATATTCTGGACTCAGGTAGTTGCAAGAAGGTTTTCTCCTCTGCAGAAGGATTCAGAAGTTTTGCGGGCGTGGGGTGTGGTCCTGCAGTGGAAACCCACTCATCCAGGGGTGTGGAGCATCCCAGCATTGCTGTTCCTGACACTGTAAAGAACAAAATTTGCCCATAAAGTTCCCAAGCTTAGAGGGCAGGGGAGTCATCATTAAAAACCACCAGTTTAAGTAAAAATAATGTATTCTTTTGAATTGATGTGTCTCCGTGTGTGAATGTGCCTGTGTGTGATGTGTGTGAGTGTGTCGGTGTGGAGTTTGGGTGTATCACCTGTGTATATTTAAGTGTGTCTGTATGTGTAGTGTGTGTGGTGTGCATGAGTATATATGTAGATGTGTGTGTCTGTGAGAGGGTTGTGTGTATGTGGGGGTGTGTGTGTAGTGTGTGCATGTGTGTAGGGTGTGCATGTGGGTATATGTAGAGGTGTGTGTGTGTATGTAAGAGGGGTATGTGTGTATATAGCATGTACATGTGTGTAGGGTGTGCATGTGTGTATGTGTAGGGTTTCTGGGTGTCTGTGAGAGGTGTGTGTGTATGTCTGGGGAGTATGCATGCTCACATTGGTAAGACACTTCACTAGATTCATCGATGTTGAGGGGACCAAGATTACTCCTGCTCATGTTCTTTGCCCAACCTGGAAATCCTCATGGAAAGCCCATTCCCTTCCTTAATTCTATGAAACTTCAGTCTGTCTTGTGATGCTTTTCAATTCTCACGCATTCCAGAAAGTCAGTCCTGATTCTCCTGGTCCAAATGTTTCTTTCTCCTCTGCATTCTCTGGAAACTTAGACTTTATATCTACTGTTTAGCCATCAACATATGTCTTCCTTTTCCAAGTACATTGTTGGCTTCCTGAGGTCAAGGGCTGACTGTTTCTGTCATCCCCCAGGCTCTCACCTGTAATGGCAGGTGCAGGTGCAGGTGGGGGTTTCCTGTCTGTCATCATTGGATGCTTTCCTCGCACACGCAGCTCATCTCAGATTTGGCTTTATGTGGAATATTATCTCACGGGATGTGTGCATTGTCCATTTTCACAGCCAGCAGATTTGAAAAGAGGAAATAAAGAGCGCTGATTAAAAAGTATGAAAGTCATGGATACCTTTTTATTTTTTCAGATCAATAACAATGTAGCTCAGCAGTGCAACAGATTCAAGAAGCAATTAGATTCAACTGCTTCAGTATGATTTATGTGCATCATTAAAGGTCTATAAGAATTCATTAAGAAGTTACATAAATTGCCTTTATTCCTTACATCTGGGCTTCTTACACATACAGACATATACTTATGGAAGAAAATAAAGGCTTTCCATCACATTTTCTAACTGTAATCAAAATAAGTGGTTAGAAGCCTGCTGATATAAAGGTACTCATTTTTCCTAAGTTCACATGGGAAATTGGTAATTTCTTTTTTATTTATGCATTACATTTTTATTATAAATTTATTATGATATCATAGTTTGATTCTTGAAGGATGAAGTCCTTGCTTACTCACTAAAGGTGGTCAACTATCACAGCACTTTCTGAAACAATAAATTTGACATTGGAGTGAAAAGATTAGTCATATCTGTCACTTATTGAGACAAAAGGCTCTTGACAGCCTCAAAAAACTCACCCTCTTTCGCTTAACAAAGGAAACCCACAGTTGCATCCCTCCTACATTTTGAAATTAACACAAATGAGTGCAGCAATCTAAATGACACCTGCAATGTTCCCCCACTGTATTTCCACACCCTTTGCTCCTTGTGAGTCTGCGTCCCGCCGGCAGACCCATAAGTGCATGGAGACCTTCTCAATGTGTAGAAAGTGCTTTCCCACAATATCCCCGCTATTTATTATGTTTCTTACATGTACTTTTTCTCCAAAAACCAATTAATGTCCTTTGTTAATGGGACATCACCTCAACACAAGCTCAACCCCTGCAGGTATTAAAACTTCCCCTGTGCCACACTGAACTCAGCACAAAAGTCCTGAACCAAGCAGTAAATATAGTTGTGACAACTTTCACTCTAGGGTTTTGTATAAATAGATTTCGAAAGTCTTGGGCTCCACAGAATGTTCTGCAGTTCTAAACTTCCTATCTGAATGCATTTTGATTTAATGCAGCCAAGTGTACCAGCCTCAGATGCAAAGACCTAGTGACTAAAGACACTAATGCTAATTCGAAGCAAAGACGAGAGCAGAGGAGCAGATTTTGAGAAATGCAAAAATGGAAGGGGAAAGGTAATGCAGATGAGGAGAAAAAAGAAATCGAAAAGAGAAAAAATAGCTGTGCATGTGCTTACCTGTGTGTGTACTTGTGCACATACACAAGACCACAAAAGCCATGTGACAGCCTCTTATGAGAAAAACAGGGATGCATTTTCATTTGATTCTAATATCTACTGTAAAGCAAAATGTGAACCATTGCATAATTCAGCAAGAAAATTAGAATTCAGTCTAGTTTCTATAAATTAAGGGGCAGAGTTTAGAAGCCAGACCACACCAGCACCAAGAAGACGGACAGCTCACTCAGAGCTTCTGGCATGACTCTGGCATTGGAAATACAGATGAAAGATTTCTTGTCACTGACATAATTGCATTATTCAAGCTTTACGGTAAAGTCAGACTTAAGTTAATAACATTAATCTCCCCTTTATTTCCCTGGATCTTCTATGTGATTCCTAAGGTGTATAGATGTGCGAGGATGATAAACCAAGAGGGTTCCTAAAAGCACATGAGCCTCTGTGTTGATCGTGGGAAATCAGTGAAGAGTTGGTCCCACCAAATTAAGCCGTATTTGAATTTTTCTGGACTATTCCATGGCCTGGCTCACTCATTAGATACTGGTTTCATTTTAAAAGGAAAGATAATCTTATGAGCGTACGTTCATACCCAGAATAGGGCCTGGGGGGGCCAGGCTGTTATACGGGAAAGAAAGGAAATAGAAAGCCAGCCATGCTTCTGATGCTGTTTCCAGAAAGGGGTATCGGAATTGGTGAGAGTTGATGGTTCTTTAAGAACTCAGGGGTAGCCCCATTCAAGGTCTCCAGGATCAGCCACTGGGGGATGGGGGGTCCTGCATTTGGGTTATCAGGAGCCCTGTAGGTGATTCTCATGTGCCCTGAAATCCCAGAATCAGAGAACCGCTGCTCTAAGACCCTGCCCCAGGCTCAGGGCCCGAGGAAGGATGCTCTGGTTCCGGCCGCGGCCTGCTCACTCAGGTGACTGAATCACTCCACCAGCTCTGACTTACCACCCAGGCCCCTCTGTAGGACTCGGGCCCGTAGTGTACACATCCACCTTGCTGGAGGGATGCAGAGCCTGCAGTCAGGCACACGGAGGTGCTGAAGGGCTGTCTGGCTTGCTGTGTGGCCCAGGCATAGCAGATAGTCACACTATCAGACCATCAGAGAGTGAGGCTGTCCTTTGCACAGAAATGAGTATCATCACGTGTCTCTACAGAAAGAGAGTTTTCTGCACGCTGCCTTAGTATTGGCTTCATATACATAGAGGAAGATTCTATTTCAAATGCTTCTTGTCAATGATTTGAGCTCAGCTTGCTTGGAGTGTAATTTACCCAGAAAAATTTTGAATACAACAACACTGACCTTAGTAAGGACTTGCAAAAGAAGTGGCCAAATGCTCAAATATCTTATAAAATTAATTCCTCGAAAGCACGTATCTTCTCAATAGATAGGCTCTATTTATTTTTTCAAACGGAGCTTCCGTTTTGAGGACAAACACACTTCCTAATTTCAGCACGTCATCTTTTGTACTTCTCCAAGCAAGCTTACCATGCGCAGATATGCTCATTCATGTCACATGATGGTGTCACTCTGTGCATAAAAAGTCTACAGATTGGCAGTTAAAAAACAAATTATTGTCAATGAAAAGGACAATCATGCCACAGGAAGACCAAGAGTGAGAGCCCACCAGCCAGCACCCAGGGACCCTGCAGGGTGGTGCCTTCACACAGCAGTGAATTGCACACTCTGTTTTGTACCTGGGTTCATGGGACACTCCTAGAACTGTCCTGTGATCATGGAGGTAGGACGGCTCCCAGACACATGGGGGCTGAGACATCGGGTGCTCCACAGGAGAAGGAAATGGACCTGCGGGACAGGCCAGCAATGTGAAAGGGGCACGAATTGTATGGCTAGGAAAGCATTCACCATTGTCCCGTGGTGTATGTGACATTTAAAAGCATTGCTGTCACAGGAAAATAAAACGGGGAGAGTCTCTTGATTAGCTCAATACTAACATTCAGAATGCATGGCAGAAAGTTCTCTTGACAGTAGGGAGACAGATTAGCTTACTGACACACTTAATACCCACCTGGAATTCTGAAAGTATCTCCTGGGGAAAGATGGAAGTATTAAAGGAAAACTATAAAAATATTTTTCTGGCCAAGTAAGTGACATATCTCATTAGCAAAGTTAAATAGTTGGGTGTTTTTAAATTGTTTGCTCTGTTTTTATTATAAGTAGTTCAAATTCTGCAATATACTCACACAGTAAAAGCCCAAAAATCAGGATCTAGGCTGCTCTGTTTCCCAATGTAGTTTTACTGCCAAAATCCAATTTTCACAAGCCTTTGGTAGAGGTGGTTGTTAAAACAAATGCATGCAATAATCAGTAATACCTGGTGTTTTCCAGCTCTTTCACTGCTTTGTGCTGTGTATGTGTTTTTATTTCATTCTTGGAACCACCACTTAGAGGCTCCAGTTTTCTTTGTATTATAGGTGGTAAAATGAGGTTTGGGCAGGTGAGGTGACTTTCCCGGGACCCCAGGGCCGGCAGTAGCAGGCAGGGTTACAGCACGGGCTTTGCTGAGTCAGGGGCAGTGGCTCACCCTCCCCAGGGGGAAGTTACCTGCCCAGGGAGAAGCCCTGAGGATGCAAACACTGTCCTGGAAGCCGGGTGGATGGGCCGTCAATGCTGACCCCCTGGCTGACCACTCTGTGCATTGGGCACGTGATTCCATCCTAGGGGAGAAGGACCGTGATGTTTACCAGCAGCGTGGGGGTAACCGCCCCCATGATTAAATTACCTCCCATCGGGTCCCTCACATAACATGTGGGGATTATGGAAACTACAATTCGAGATGCGATTTGGGTGGGAACACAGCCAAACCACATCAACATTCAATGTTGCTACATGCCTTTTGTGGGCTTGATAGCTCATTTCTTTTTCCTTCTTTCTCTTTTTTCTTCTTTTAGTGACAAAGTCTTGTTCTGGCACCCAGGCTGGAATACAGTGGCATGGTCACAGCTCACTGGAATCTTGAACTCTACTCAAACAATCCTCCTGCCTCAGCTTCCTGAGTAGCTAGTACTACAGGTGCACCCTGCCATGCCTGGCTAATTTTTTTTGAAATGGGATTTCACTATATTGCCCAGGCTGGTCTTTAACTCCTGGCCTCAAACAATTCTCCAGCCTTCCTTCCCCATTAAGACCACTAAGACCCCTCTCACCACTTATCATCTCAACATCGCCATGGAAGTCCTTGCTAATTCAATAAGACAAGAAAATTGCGGTGGGGAGGGGGGCAGGGAGGTATATACACTGAGAATAAAAGGAATTAAAACTCTCTTTGTTTGAAGATGATAAAAATATCACTTAAAATCCCAAAGAATCTACAAAACAAACAACAAACAAAAAACTAGCTCCTGGACTCCTGGAACCATTAAGTAAGCAAAGTAAAGCTTTAAGGTACAAGATTAATATAAAAAACCAGTTTTTAAAAATACCAACAGTGGAAAATTGGAATTTGAAATTAAAAGCCAATGGCACTTATGTTATCACCAAAATAACAAAATACTTACGTCTATCAACAGTCTATCAAAAGATGCACCAGATCTGTGGTAAGAAAACTGCAAAACTCTGATGAAAGAAGTCAAAGAAGATCTAAGTAAATGGGGAGATGTTCCATGTACATATAGAGTAACAGTCAATATTGTCAAGAGAGCAGGAAAATAAAATACAACTTTAAAAATTTGAGATGCAGGAAAAGTAGTACTTTGAGGAAAATTTATAGCTATATATATGTATATATGTATGTGTATATATATAGTCAATTAACTTTTGACACAGAAGCAAAGGCATTAAAGTGGAGAAAAAATAGTCATTCTAAAAAATGGTGCCATAACAAACGGACACCTGCTTGCAAACAAAAAAATGGAATCTAGGCAAAGACCTTTCACCCTTTACAAATGTCAACTCAAAATGATCATACATTTTAAATGCAAAACTATAAAACTCTTAGAAAGTAACATAGGAGAAAATCTATGAGACCCAGTGTTTGCTAACGACTTCTAAGTATGACACAAAAAAGCATGGTTGATGAAAGAAAAAAAAAAAGGACTTCATTAAAATTAAAGACCTCTGCCCTGCAAAAGACACTGTTCATAAAACAAGAAGACAAGCCAGAGACTAGGAGCTAGCATTTTTAAAGGGCATATCTGATAAAAGACTGATACCCAAAAGATATACAAAGAATCCTTAAAACTCAGCAATAAGAAAATAACCCAATTTGAAAATGGACAATCTGTACATATCACCAAAAAGGACATGCTGATGGGAACTAAGTAAATGAAAGAGACTTTAGAAAAGTTCAAGTTAAAATAATGAGATACTGAACACACCTACTAGAATGGCTAAAATCCAAAGCACTGACAATACCAAACCCTGGTGAGGATGTGGAGCAACAGGAACTCTCATTCATGGCTGGTGGGAATGCAAAATAGCTTAGTGACTTTGGAGCAGTTCGACAGTTTCTTACAAAACTAAGCATATTATATGATCCAGTAGTCATAGTCCTAGACATCTACTTAAATAAGCTAAAAGCTTATGTCTGCACAAAAACCTTCACATGAATGTTTATAGTAGCTTTCTTCGTAATTGGCAACAAAGATTCCTTTAGTAGGTGAATGAATGAACAAACTGTAGTGCATTCGTGCAATGGAATGTTATTCAGTGATATAAAGAAGTGAGGCGAGGTGCCATGGCTCACATCTGTAATCCTAACACTTTAGAAAACCAAGGCTGGAGGATTATTTGAGGCCAGGGGTTCAAGACCACCCTGGGCAACATAGTGAAATCCCATTTCGAAACCAAAAAAATTAGCCAGACATGGTAATGCACACCTGTAGTACTAGCTACTCAGGAGGCTGAGGCAGGAGGATTGTTGGAGTAAAGTTCAAGGTTACGGTGAGCTATAACCATGCCACTGCATTCCAACCTGGGTGCCAGGATAAGACTTTGTCTCTAAAACAGGAAAAAAGAGAAAGAAAGACAAACAAATGAGCAATCATGGCCACAAAAAGGCATGTAGGAACCTTGAATGCTGATATAGTTTGGCTGTGTCCTCACCCAAATCTCCATCCTGAATTGTAGTTCTCATAATCCCTGCATGTCATGTGAGGGACCCAGTAGGAGGTAATTTAATCATGAGGGACCCATGTTTCTGTTCTTGTGATAGTGAGTGAGCTCTCATGAGATCTGATGGTTTTATAAGGGGCTTTTCCCCATGTTGCTCAGAACTTCTCCTTTCTGTCACCATGTGAGGAAGGACATGTTTGCTTCCTCTTCCGCAATGATCATAAGTTTCCTGAAGCCTCCCCAGCGTGCAAAACTGTGAGTCCATTAAACCACTTTCCTTTATAAACTACCCAGTCTCCTGTATGTCTTTATTAGCAGCATGAGAGTGAACTAATACAAATGCATACTAGTAAGTGAAAGAAACCATCTGAAAAGGCTACACATTGTGCGATTCCAACTCTATGACATTTCTTGGAAAGGAAAACCATGAAGACCGTAAAAAGATTGGGAGTTACTGGAGTTTGGGGGAAGAGAGGGATGAACAAGCAGAACACAGAGGATTTTCAGGCCCGTGAAACTACCCTGTATGATACCATAGTGGTGGGTACATGTCATTATACATTTGTTAAAACTCCTAGAACCCTACACCACCAACAGTGAACCCTAAAGCAAAGTGAGGACTTTAGTTACTAAAATGTGTCATGCTGGCTCATCAGTTGTAACACATGCACCTCACTAGTGCAGGATTTTAACACATGGGAGACCCAGGGGTGGTGTCAGAGGACACAAGGGACTCTGTACTTCCTGTTTAATTTTTCTGTAAACCTAAAACTGTTCAAAAAAGAAAGTCTATTAATTTTTTAAAATATGTGAAACTCTTTTATCTCTTCAAAAGATTTTTTTCTCAAATAAGACACTCTTGGTATATTTTATAAACTTGAAACCACTACATAAATATTTTAAACTTCTGTGACCGAATTTCTTTGCAAGTAGATACAAAGATCTACTTTCTTTGAGGCACACTTATTCCTTCTTTGTGAAACCATTATGGTTTAGTAAATCTTAAACACCTAAACTTTAACTCATCTACAAGTCTACATTTATGAACTGTGTAGGAAATGACCCTTAGGAAGAATGAGTGGAGTTGAAGCGTTAATGACACATCATGTAACACACGCATCTATAATAAAACAGGTGAAAAAGACACATTCTGCTATATGATTGCAGATATTTTAAATATGTTACAGAAGATTGATTTATGATTGAGAATTTGAAAAGCATGGTGTTATGTCATCAGACTTGGAAATCAAATATAAATGACAGAAATCTGCATTGATATTAAATCCACAATGGAAGGCAATTTCACACAAAATATCTCGTTGTCTCCCTTTATTTCATTGCCCATTATGCTAATGTCCACATGTGTGGGATGGTGGTTGAAACTCTGGACTTGGGGGGATATTGAAGCTTCCGCGAGTGTGTGTGTTTCAATTCATATCTAAGTCTTACAGGATTCAAAAAATGTAAATTCAAGGTGGAAGTCAGGTTTAAATTCTGCTTATGAAGAAATTCCTGGTTTGGGAATCAGACTTTGCATTTTCTTACTAACTCCTTAGAAATATATTATGCACAAACTGGGCATAAAAAGTCTCCTTTTGCTTTAAAAATGATCATGACATGCATTTTTGATACCACAGCAAGCTGGATCCCTGGGCCATACCTCCGCATTGAATCAACCTCAAATCCGGATAAAATTCAATAATTTCTTAAATGCATCCATGAGCTGGCAATTAAGTAAGGAATTCTCACGCTCAGGGTCAGAGAAAGCTGCAAGTAGACCACTGAAGTTGTCTTTCCCCACAAGGGAAAATGTGAGTGTTGGTTCTCACAGTCTCCAGGGTCTGAAACCAGAACCCACTCAGTAAGGGAAATCCAGTTGGAGATTTTCTCCCTGACTGCAAAGTTGAGCCGCAAAAGGCTGCACCCCCAGTCTGGGGTAAATCAGAAATGAACGCATTCACCGTTAGTAGCAGTGTTGCCAGGAAATGCAGCGTCTCCAACGCCAGTGTTGAGGGGGCCTGGTCAGGAGAATATGAAGCATGGGAAAGTTCAAAGCCCTTTTGCAAACCTGACTCTGAGTCGAAAACTTACAGTTAAGCTCCAGGCACCCGAGAGAAGCAAACCTTTACCTCTGTAAACATACCTGGAGCCCTCAGCTTCTTCAGAAGCCTGAATCAATTCCCACAAATGAGGTTCCAAGGTACTGAGCAATTCTTAGTCAAATACTGTTGAAATAATGGTAAAAGGAGGACAACCAATAGGATTGAAATAGTTACATCATTTTATTTAGGAGTTCCAGAATCACTGAAAAATCTGACAGGTGAATTTAGGCTGATGATCCCTTTGCAAAGTATCTGTCAATTACCTGGAATGTATTTTCCCAGCACACTTCCTTCATAAAGTCTTCAGGCATCCCTCACATTCGCATGGATTGAGTCTTCTCTGAGTCCCTCTCTTCACTTATTTATAGATGTACTGATTCACTTATCACCACACCGGATATTTATTGAATGCCTGTGTCACTGGGCACCTCTGTTCCAAGCACCATCCGGGCCTCCTTCGCTTCACCATCACACCATGTGTCCTGACGTCCCTGGGTTTTCCAGCCCTGCTAGCCTGAGTGCTCAGACAGAACCTTTTCTCTGGATAGCTCCAGTCCCCACACAATGCTTGGTTCATTCAACTCATCGAATGAACACCGTGTTTATTTTCACCCCTTTCTCAACAAAATTCCAAGTAAGTTGTCTACTCGTACTTTTATGTGTTAACTTATGTTTCTCCATTTAGTGAGCACTGTAAGATTCATGTTGGCAGAAAAAAGGATTCTCATCTCGAGAAGATTTAAGATTTGAAAATTTAAGAGTACATAATTGGCAAACTGCAATAAAATGAAATAAAGACAAAAACGAAAATGAAATGGATTGGTAAGTAACCATGGTTCTTACTCTGCAGTTCTTGATTCAGGAAAACACTTACTGGAAGAATGAGTTACCACAGGGAGGCCGCAGTCATGAATGAATTCCATTCCATGCCTGAGTGCACGCCACTGCGTTGCTTATTTTCCAGGCGAATTGTGTCTCATCTCACAGGACTGCTGTGAGGTGCACCTGGCCCAGGGAAGGGGGCGCCTATAGCTTTGCTGACGCAGATATGTGAAGTAACCAGGATCCCTCTTTCCAATTCACCAATGAGGTGCTTTATCTGGAATCTTGGAGGCATATATCTCAATCTGCCATTGGACGAGTATCTCTCTGTTACAGCCCAACTACATGGGCAATCAGCTGTCCACCCAGCGCTTCTGCTGCTGCCAAATGAGAAGTTCATGATGTTCTATTGATATCTGTATCATGGTGCCCTCTTTTGATCCCCTCACGTAATGCCTCATGCTAGTCCCTAGTGATCCTGAACCTATGACTGACACGTGTCAATGGGCTGGAAAACATACTCTGCTACAGACCAGATCTTCTTGGTGGGCTCCTGAGGCATCCCTGAGGCATCCTTGAGGCATCAGAAAACTTGAGAAATGTACAAAAGCATCTGTAGAAGTTGAAGATGATCACGACCAATGGGAAAGCCCAGCAAATCGGAATCTTCATAAATGTACTGACATATTTTACACAGTAAAATCCTTGAATAATTCAATTGCTGAACATAACCCCCTAATTAAATCACATACTACAGTATATTTGACTGGATCTATTATGTCATTACACAAATTGCATAATATTCAAAATTATGAGTATTATACTTTCTATATAATTTAAAATCATTCTGTATAAAGCTATGACTATATGCATTTTCGTCGCTCTAAGGGCCACCATCATTTATAATCTCCACAATGGCCAAGGGTTCTTTAATAGGGAAGCTTGTACTGAGGACAATAGTTACTTAGTTATTTTGTGATGTAAAAATTACTGTTGGAAAAACCATCTTAACCTGCTACTCTAGCGCTCAAACCACAGCAGAGCCTTTATATAGCACGTTCGTGCAGCCACCAGCCACGGCTGCAATGGCAAGGAAGAGCACCAGACAGCCCTGTCTCCACGTTTAAGGTTTTCCTTGCCAAGATCTACCGCAGGGCTGCGAGGAGGCCACGTGACTTGTCAGGTGCGTTCCAGGGTTCAAGGGCCCTTCGTGGCCTTGACTTCTTCTAAATGGAGACACAGGAAAAAGCCTCCAGATGTTATCCTGGCAGGTCCTGGACCCGCTTCTGAACAGTGAACTGTGAGTTGTCGAGTAACAAAACCCCTGCCAGCTTTGCCGCCCAATTTCCTCTTAAGGCCCACCTGGGACAGGAGAGGCAGGATGGGCTCCTCCTGCTGCGAATTTAAAGTTCACGAGATTACGTGTGTCTTGCAGTTGTCCACCCATTTCTTGACACCTGCTTCTGGACTCTACATCTGAAAAACCCCAGCCAGGCGCAGAGGCTCACTCCTGCAATCCCAGCAGTTTGGGAGGTTGAGAGGGGAGGATCCCCTGAGGTCAGGAGTTGGAGACCAGTCTGGCCAACATAGCGAAACTCCGTCTCCACCAAAAATACAAAAATTAGCTGGGCGTGGTGGCAGATGCCTGTAATCCCAGCTGGTCGGGAGGCTGAGGCAGGAGAATCACTTGAACCTGGGAGGCAGAGGTTGCAGTGAGCCGAGATCACATCACTGCACTCCTGCCTGGGCGACAGAGCAAGACTCCATCTCAAAATTCATAATAAATAAAAATTAAAATTAAAAAATATTTAAAAAACTAAAAAACCCAGCCCATATGTGCCTTGCTTTAGGACTTGGCTTTCCGGGCACAGTGTTTCCGTGTCTGATGTGGTGCACGTCTGCGTTTATTGTGAATCTTACAGGCAGCCAGCTCTGTCACTCTTTCTGTGCCTCGGCTGCCAACTCCCGACCTCATGGGCCTCCTTGGCCCGCAGCCTCCCCCTGGCTGGCGTTTCTGCCTCTGCTCTGAGCTGCTCCTTCTGCAGCGACCTTCAGGACAGCACCTGTCCTGAAGGAGATGTCTTCATGTGTCCCTTTCTAGTTCTCCCACCTCAAGAGTAAGTGCCGAATGCCACAGAGGACAACTGAGACCACACGTGTGGAAATAATTAGTATGTTTAGAAAATAGACTATAAACTGCTCTTAAAAGTTATGTACAAAAGATTATGAGATATGATTATGAACAATGCTATTATTTCTATGGCTGACTACAACAAAGAGAAACAATAATTTCTGCTAGGATAAACCAAATGATATTAAATTGCAAATCATAATCAGCTTGGGAAATGCTTTTCTTAACTTTCCGGATCACAGACATTCCTTCGAATTACAAATTTGGACAGGAACCTCAATGATGGAAAGGAATATTGAGAGCTATCCTTAGAGAGTCAAGCTACTGAGGAACATCATAGCTGAGAATATAATGCTTGAAAATGTATTCGATGGGGCTCTCCAAATTGCTTTTACCTCAGGGATGAGTTAATATTTCTTTAGCAAAAATAACACTTATTTTACATGTTAGAAATACACATGCTCTATTGAAACACTGTAGCAATACAGCAAGGGCAAGGACCAGCAGCTATGGCTGCAGCGTGTGAGGAATGAGCCATGAGTTGGGAGCTGTGCTGCCAGGGAAGATAGACAAGGACCTGGCAACAGGGTGTGCAGAGGATGACACTGTATGGGACCTGGGAATAGGGTGTGCATGGAGGATAATGCTGTGTGGGACCTGGGAATGGGGTGTGCATGGAGGATAATGCTGTGTGGGACCTGGGAATGGGGTGTGCACAGAGGATGACACTGTGTGGGACTTGGGAATAGGGTGTGCATGGAGGATAATGCTGTGTGGGACCTGGGAATGGGGTGTGCATGGAGGGTAACATTGTATGGGACCTGGGAATGGGGTGTGCAGAGGGGGACACTCTGTGGGATCTGGGAATGGGATGTGCACAGAGGATGACACTGTGTGAGACCTGGGAATGGGGTGTACAGAGAGGGTGACAGTTTGTGGGGCCTGGGAACACTGTGTGCACGGAGGGCAATGCTGTGTGGGTCCTGGGAATGGGGTGTGCAGAGGGGGACACTGTGTGTGACCTGGGAACGAGGTGCACAAAGGGCAACACTGTGTGTGACGCGGGAATGGGGTGTGCACAGAGGGTGACATTGTGTGTGTGACCATGGCACACATTTACATATATAGCAAACCTGCGCATTCTGCACATGTACCCCAGAACTTAAAACAAAAGTTTATAGGAAAAAAAGAGACAATTCTAGATCTCAGTTGAAAGGCTTCCTGTGAATAGAGAATTTGCATCCACCTTTGCACCTCTGGCATGCTCTGGGATGGCATTGACATGTTACGGGGTTTCCAGTATTTCCATCACATTGCTTGAGCTCTTTACATCACAGGTAGACGGCCTTTCCCAAACCAGATGGCCTAAACTAATTCTGAAATCGCTCTGGTGGTATCACCTATTTTTGTTCTGTTTATTTCTCAATGAAAGTTACTCACCATGAAAATATTTTCCATCATGTGAGAAAACCAGAATCATTCCATGTCAAACGAGGCCTTTTAAATATCTGTAGCTTGGGAGAAACCACTCACCATATGACAGAAATTTAGAAAAATTACTTTTTAAAAAATGACATTGAGTGTAAGTATTTTTGAAGCATATCTGACATTATCTGTGATAAATTGAATTGCTTTTAAGAAAATCGAATCGTACTGTCCTAATACGGCCAATCTTTAGGTTGAGTTCCTGACATTGGTGACTGGTAACCAATACACTGAGGGACTGGTTTACGTTTAAACTAGTTTTATGCCAAAAGTACAGCTTTTGTTGCTCCAACCTGAAAATCTTTTGAAATGAGACCAGAGCATGGATTGATTGATTTGGCAGGATGTGCCACGTTACCATCAAGATTAAACACCAGATGATGACAAAAGCAATGGGCTATCACCATGTGGCCAGAGGCCTGGCAGCAACTCCATGCTCAAGTAAGTTATTGCAGAATAGAGGCCACAGAGTGTCACAAAAAAAGCTAATAATAAACCTGGGACTTATTATAAAGGAGGAAGAAAAAAAAATTACTGACTGAAGGGGACAAAGGGAGACCCATTTTTTTTCACTATTGAGAAACTAATTATTTAACACACGTGCTGAACATAAAGTCCATTAAACAAATATGAAACCCCATCTGGATTAGCAAAATGCAAAATGCTGTGTAGACAGAACCGTGAGTCCCAGCAGCTGTGTCTGAGGAATGTGAAGCCTTGTGTTTCAGAACCAATAGGGAATTTTGAGTGCTCTTCAAGGCCCCAATCCAAATCACATCCCTTCAAAGACCTCACTTCATAGCTCATTTTCACTAGAATTTTTTAAAACCGTTTTTTGAGGGTAGATTCCTAAAGAGACATTTAATCAAATTCCTTCAGTAAGATGACATTTCAATATTTCTGCTAAGTTAGTAGTCGTGAATGGTTGTCACATCTTCCCTCAACATTGTTTGTTTTGTTGGTTTGGTGGGAATTGGCATACATCTGTGCTACATTGGTGGGAATTGGCATACATCTGTGTGTCATTGGTGGGAATTGGCATACATCTGTGTGTCATTGGTGGGAACTGGCATACATCTGTGTGACATTGGCACTCAGCATCTTGGACATTCCAAGATCACACAGAAGAGCAAGAAATGTCACTGCTTACCTATGAAGTGAGATTGATGATGACTTTCTCGATTTGCCAGGCCGGTATCACTGATATTTCCATTCCACCTGGGAAACTATGCACTGGATGGTCACCCAGCTACAAATAGGAAATTAAGACTGGCCAGGTGCAGTGGCTTACGCTGGTAACCCCAGCACTTTGGGAGGTCGAGCTGGGCAGATCACTTGAGGTCAGGAGGTCAAGGCCAGCCTGGCCAACATGGTGAAACCCCGTCTCTAGTAAAAATACAAAAAGTAGCCAGGCGTGGTGGTGGTTGCCTGTAATCCCAGCTACTCAGGAGGCTGAGGCAGAAGAATTGCCTGAACCAGGGAGAAGGAGGCTACAGTGAGCCCAGATCATGCCACTGCACTCCAGCCTGGGTGACAGAGCAAGACTCCGTCTCAAAAATAAATAAATAAATAAGTAAATAAAAATTTAAAAAAAAAAAAAACAGGAAAGTAACACTGTACTTTAAATAGTCCACAAATAGTGCCTCTACAATAGGCCTTTTTCATAACATTTTATTGTTATTTATTGTATCAGAGCCAGAGACAAATTTGACAATAAATGAAGTATACACAACCAGGTCATTGCCCTAACATCTAACGAAATTCAGTGCTTATTGTAAAAGAAGAGTGATGGCTGATTCAAATAGAATCTGCCCTTGAAATAATTGAGCTTTCATAAAAGAAACAGGAAAAAATGAATAGGATTCTTGGCAAACATTGACTTTAAAAATGCAGTATTATAAAAAAAAGACTTGGATTGGATTAGATTTTTCTGCTTCATATGGAAATTTTCTTTTTATATGAATATTTCAGGGCAGCTTTCTTAAAATCTTAAATTCTACTACATAAAAGAAGAAGAAATAGAAAGGAACCGTAGTGTCATTTAGCCTAGTCCTCTACTCGAGTTTAGAAACATGAAACACTCTTCTTAGAAAAAAAAAAAAAAGTCAAATTCATTCTGATCAACCTGTAACAAAACCAGATCAGCCAGCTACTAAAATATCATTTTTAAGACCTACTTTTATCCTAGATGGTCAGTGTTTGGGGTCAGTGGTGACTGATGGGGAAAGCATCTTTGGGCAGGTGTCAAAGGAGGAAGACATGAAGGGCAAGTTTAGGGAAACAGACTCTCAACCTGTGGCCTGGGGCAGTAGACACATAACGGAGGCTCAGGGAAAAGCTCGGATGATCCAGCCAGATGGAAGGAGGAATTAGCAAATGGCAAAGTTTTAAATTATGGCTTGTGCAAATGGAAAATAGATTCAGATAACACAGTACCATCTAGTCAATTAGATAAGCTGGCTGAATATCTACATTGTGAAGATATTAGATTTGTCAGAGTAACTACAAACCCGCTGAGATGACCAAAGAGAATATGCTAAAATTGCCAATTTAAGATTTAAATAGAAAAAGCTATGCATTTCATTGTTATCAATGCACTCCTAGGTTCACCATTATTTCCTGGTCCCTTTTACTTTTAATAATCATAGCAACTTGAATCTCGTCAAAATGTACAGTCTTCTAAGGACTTTATGTCATACTTAGAATTCGCTCTGTACAGAAAGGTGAAGTGTTTAATGTTGTCCACATTCCATATCGTTATTTGTGATGTGGATGACATCATCAATACGATTTGGAAAATTAATTATGTTCCATCCACTTTAATGGCTACTTGAGCCTTCCTGTTTTGAGGAGCATAAAGGAGAAAAGCAGGTGAACGCTCCCTACAGTGCGGTGAGCAGAAGCTCCCAGAGGGAGCAGGTCCATGGGTGGAAATGGAGAATTGGGGCCTGTGAGAAGAGTTGGGATCTGAGCAGGTGCTCCAGGGATGTGTGCAGGTGTCACCAGCAGACAGAGCCACACAGCAGGGGCTGCCCGACATCGAGCTGGGATTGCTGAACAAACACGCTTTGCTGGCTCTGCAAGCGTAGACAAGTCATGAAATCAGTGGGACCCAAGTTATGCACAAAAATCATTGAGAGTTTCTTAAAAAAGTGTGGACGTGATTTTCATTTTGGTTTCTCAGGAAGATAGTTAGGCATAACATGATGTCATTAGCCTTGTGTTAGGGAAGGACATTTCCGTAAAAGGTCTAAGCTAACAGGAGGGAGAACTGGAAGGACTCAGCAAAATATGCACCCAGCAGAACAGTCCAGCGGAAGATGATGCAGCCGTAGCTGGAGAAATCAAGGAGGGGGGAAAGGCAGGGAAAATCTGCGATGAGCTCAGTTTAGAAGAGATGGTCATACTTTCAGTATTAACGAGTGCTAGTATTTGTTTGGTGGGAGACGATTTTTGTGCTTACTGCTGTGTATGTATTGCCTGACTTTCTCCTACTGAGTAACTTTTAATTACAGGGCCCACTTCACAACTAAGGAAACTGAGGACCCAAGTGTCTTGACCAAGGCCATCCAGCTGTAGAAAACGGCTGCACCCGCAGAAGACTCTGTTGTGTTTGATTGTGAAACCACTGCTCATAAACATCGTGCTATGTTGCTTTCCTGTGCACAATTTGCTTGTGGTCAAGAAAATATTGGCAGCAGGAAAAGCGGGTGCTGTGAGGGACAGTGTGGCGTTAGGAGTACCTTCAAAATAACCGTGCCCCAACAAGACAAAGACTTATGAAGATGAAATTAGTTATGCAGGTAAATAAGTAATTTGAAGAAATTTTTTTCAAGACGGAGTCTTGCTCTGTTGCCCAGACTGGAGTGCAGTGGCATAATCTCGGCTCACTGCAACCTCTGCCTCCTGGATTCAAGAGATTATCCTGCCTCCGCCTCCCTAGTAGCTGATATTACAGGAGCCTGTCACCATGCCTGGCTAATTTTTGTGTTTTTAGTAGAGCTGGGGGTTTCACCATGTTGGCCAGGCTGGTCTCGAACTCCTGACCTCAGGTGATCTGCCCACCTCAGCCTCCCAAAATTCTGGGATTACAGGCGTGAGCCACTGTGCCCAGCGTAAACTTCAGATCTTTCAGATAACAGAAATGCCCCAGTTGTGGTTAGAAAGACCTGCATGGTGACAGAAAGATGTTTGAATATCTTCTTCTGGGAAGTGTCTGTTCATGTCCTTTGCCCACTTTTTAACGGGGTTGTTTGTTTTGGCTTATTAATTTGTTTAAGTTCCTTGTAGATTCTGGATATTAGACCTTTGTCAGATGCATAGTTTGCCAAGATTTTCTCCTTTTCTGTGGGTTATCTATTTACTCTGTTGATACTTTCTTTTACTGCGCAGACGCTTGCTCTTTAGTTTAATTAAGTCCCATTTACTTGAAAATGGGCGCTAAACATTGAGTACTCGGGTACACAAAGAGGGAAACAGGAAACACTAGCGCCCACCTGAGGATGTGGGGAGGAGGGCAGGATGGAAAAACCACTGATCAGGTACTATGCTCATTACCCAAGTGACAAAACAATCTGTACACCAAACCCCCATGATGCACAGTTTATCTGTGGAACCAGCCTGCACATGTACCCCTGAAACTAAAATAAAAGTTAAATAAATAAATATTAAATCTGACTGAGTTAATAACAGGAGGACTAGTGAACTAGAAAAAAAAGATATTTGGAAATTATCAATACATATAAGCTATGTAGTCTGACACTTCAGGAAAGTGAAAATATGACAAACAATTAAAACAAAAATGAGGCTGGGTGCAGTGGCTCACATCTGTAATCCCAGCACTTTGGGAGGCCAAGGTGGGTGGATAATGAGGTCAGGAGTTCAAGACCAGCCTGGCCAACATAGTGAAACCCCATCTCTACTAAAAATACAAAAAATTAGCCAGGAGTGGTGGTGTGCACCTGTAATCCTAGCTACTTGAGAGGCTGAGGCAAGAGAATTGTTTGAACCTGGGAGGTAGAGGTTGCAGTGAGCTGAGATCGCACCACTCCACTCCAGCCCAGTGCACTCCTTCCTCTGTCAGGTCCAAGCACGGAACTCCTACCTCTGGGTGTCACAGCCATCTCTACCTCTACCTCCCAACCGTGGTCCTCAAATGACGGCAAAGCGTGCTCCCCACTCCGTCAGTCTCTTTCTGACAACCCCTTTCCCTTTTCTTCTATTTCTTTTTTTTTTCTCCGTAGTAATTACTGCCTTCTGACAGGCTATATAGTTGTTTCTGTATTTGCTTATTGCTAATCTCTGTTAATGAGAATGGAACTTTCAGGAGAGCAGAGTATTACTGTTTGGGTTTTTGTGTGTTTTCCCCCCATTGCTATAACTGATCAAAGGTAGACTCTCATTATTTGTAGTTGAAAGAGTGAACGATAAATAAAGATTCTGTAGCCCTACAATGGTGTGTTTGCTGTTTTTCGTTTTAGAATAACAGAGCTGTGGCACTAGGCAGAATTATAGCCATCATTAAGTTGATATATGAGAAAACAAGGCCCCAGGTGATTCAGTTTTTTGAGGATGGGAGAACAGATGTGTGACCAGAATTCAAAACTCCAAGTCTTCAGCCAAAATTCTATCTACCGATCCCTTTAATGTACAGTATTTCTTCCATCAGTGTTTGCCACATGTGTTTAAAGTGGCATTATGCTGTAGTAATGTTAATATCATTTTTAGCCTGGCAAGTTCTTGTAGGAAATCACTCAATGATTACCTGTCCAAAATATAAACGTGCATTGTAATGCTTATGTTCTGAGCCCCAACATCTGTACAAATTTCACAAGCTTGTGAAAATTGATTTTAGAGCATTTCTATGTGAGTTTTAAAACATCAGGAACGACATTGGGAGTGCACGTGTGCATGTGTGTGTACGTTTCTGGAATCTCCTCACTCCTAGCGCAGCTTCTTGGGATGTGTTGGAGTAGGTGCCTGGCCTCTCACCAGCAGAAAGGCCAGGTTTATTGAGTGAAGACACACGTCTACAGATGGATGAGCCCTTAATGACACAACCTCTTATATGTGAATCAGCTTTAAACACGAGATGCAGGCTCAGAGTGGAAAATGCTTGATTTTTAGCTTCAGTCATTTGGGTTTGGGTTCTGGTTGGAAGCATCACTAACCATACAGCCTTGGACAAGTAAGTAAACCTCTTTGAACTCAGGACCCAATTCTTCTAATAAGGTAGAACTGTGGACCTATTTTGCATGTTTGAAATTAAGGTGATTGATAACAGATGAAAGGAATTCAATCACGTATGCTATCAATAAATGATGTGTTTTGTTCCTGTTATTCTTTATAAATTTCTAACACATACCCAAGGTTTTCTTAAACTCCTCTTATTTTAGTTTATTGTGAGCAAAGTAAAGGAAGCAAGGCAAAGTACTAAAAAGCTCATCAGCAAAGGTAAATACTTTGAAAAGCAAAGATAAGACTGAAGGCAAAAATTGAAATGAAAGGAAGTCACATTCAGTGGGTTAGTGATTGAGCAGGTGGTGATGAGGGTAATGAAGACAGAAATGTGGAGATACAAAGTGTTTCTCTAGGACAGAGATCCTGGCCCTGGATGGGACCCCAGAAAACCGTGATATGGTTTGGCTCTGTCCTCACCCAAATCTCATCTTAAATGGTAGTTTCCATAATCCCCAAGTGTCATGGGAGGCACCCGGTGGGAGGTAATTTAATCATGGAAGTGGTTACCCTCATGAAGTTCTCATAATAGTGAGTGAGTTCTCACAAGATGTGATGGCATTATAAGGGGCTTTTCCCCCTTTTAGCTGGGCACTTCTCCTTCCTGCTGCCATGTGAAGAAGAACATGTTTGCTTCCCCTTCCACCGTGATTGTAAGTTTACTGAGGCCTCCCCAGCCATGTGAAACTATGAGTCAATTAAACTTCTTTCCTGTATTAATTAGCCAGTCCTGGATACGTCTTTATTAGCAGCATGAGAATGGACTAATACAAACCATAAGAAAGAAAGAAATTATTATGCCCTCACATATAAATAATAACTAAAAATAACTCCAATTAAAAAATATCTTGGAGGTACAAGAACCACCTTGTATTTTACATCCTTGCATCTGCATTTCTGGAAGAAGACCATTGCTGGCCATTTTAGTCTACGTCTTCATGCATTGGCACATGTAAGCAAAGTCTGCTTTTGATGTTTTGTTTGAAACTTGCCTAAACACAAATGCAATGGTCTCCAGTTTTCACTTGTCCCCCCCCTTTCAGAATGATTGTTTTTGTGATTAAGGAACAGGGTGTAAACAGAATACCCATCAGTACCTTCTCTTCTGGCATTATCAATTAAGATCGCAGTAGAGATTTCTGTAGCAGATATTATGTTTATATTAAGTTTATGAAAATACATCCATCACCAAATCTCCTGGCACACGTTACATAAAATGCAAAAGACAAAACCTACCGACACAATGATAATCATGTTATTTTATAGATTGCAGATGGATTTGTTTGAAACAGACAGCAGAATCCCAGTGGAGACACAGCCACATCATTCCCTGAAGAAATTTGTTTGATGCTTACTGTAGGCCGGAAAAATAAGTGAGAAGAAAGAGGAAGGTGTTTCGTTAAGCCTGACTCTGCTAAGCTACCTGGTACAGAAACAGAGGGAAAGAGGAAAAATAGCTCTGGCGTCCTGTTATATGCAGTATATTTCTATTCATAAATGCCTCTTACTTTCCAGTTACTATGGGTCACACAGCATCACATCTGATAGCTTTGCATTTGTTAGAAGATGAAAAAGATACTTTAAATTTATATTCTACTATTCACATGGCCTTTTGAAATAATGTTATAAAATTCTCTCCGTCTTCCCTTTTCTTCACCCTTTGCCTTGTTTGTGCGTCATTTTCCATGGTTTTCATCATCGTCCTCACTGCGTTATTGCCTTTGTTGTCTGATGTAACTCTCTGTCTACTTCATCTTTCTTGCCATTTGATTCCTCTCTTTCATATTTTTCATATATTGTCCTACTCCAGTTTCAAAGTAGCTGCCTTCAGGCCACATCTAGTTTGTGCAAATATTTCATTTTATTTACAGATGTTTATAAAACAATATCAGTTCACAGATAATATTTGAAAATTAGATGATAACCCTGAAAATGTGCTATTATAACTTGTCTTGAAAAGTTAGAAATCTGGCAAAGTTGGACCTACTGTCCAGATCGTCAACGACTGGATGCTCCGTGTCGCTGGGGTGTTTGCAGTTGCCCGTCCCCTCGAGCTGGGTCACTTATTTACTGCACCAAGCTGGTCCCTGCAGGCAATGGGACTTAAGGTCCTTTGAATAAATTTGTGTATATTTAGCACTCTATGCCAATTGTATTTTTGTTGTTGTTGTTGTTGTATTTATTATTAGTCCACGACCATTCGATACAAAAAGTTATATACAGAATCTTGTGTACAATATTCTTCTGTACATAAACATTGGCTCTAAGGGCAAAATAAGAGACAGGTCTTCCTTTTTAGAAGCCTGCCTTACAAATGAAGAGACAAGCATATCACCAAGTACATGAGCCAGCGTCTAACCTGAGTGGTAAATTCTTTCTTTTCATAGTTCTTTAGTAAAGATTGAGTTATTGTGCATAGCCCTCCCCAGAGCCGCTGAGGAAAATGTTTCCCTTCTCCCCTGAAGGAATTAATGTGCCTGTTTTTACAAAAACCTAACCTCACAAAGGCAAAGATCTCAGCCACTGTATAGGAAAGAGGGATTCAAGGCATTAATGAGGGCGGGGGACGGGGAGTGGGAGCTCAAATGCAGAGACAAACATACTTGCTAAGACGGTCATAGGGTGGGTGCTGGAGGGGAGGGTGCCTGACGGCTGGACTTGCACCTGGTCCAGCTCTTCTGTGGCTCTGAGGAGGCAGCAAGGGACATCTTGGAGATGTGGGGATGTCACAGAGGCTCTGTTACTGATGAAACGGGTGCCTTTCATTTAGAAACCCCTAGAACCCAGAAAAAGGAGGGAAGTTTGAAATACTAAATATCAATTCACATGCATGGATGGAGACTTCACTTGGTTTAGAAAATTTGCTTTAGAAAATTAAAGGAATACATTTCACGAGCCTTGCACCTCAATTGCTTGAAAGAAACTCATACCCATTTCATTAGATTGAAAAACTATCATGGATGCTGTTATAGACATTGTTCAAAACATGCTAAATTCTCAAAGGAAAAAGGAACCCACAGGAGGTGACATTTCATTTACATCGTTAAAAAATGATTGCAAGTTTGAGATAGAACAGTAGGTCGCTAGAGAGGCTATTTCAGTTAAAGGTTTTGGCATAAGCCAAGATCCACAATTGTGAAAATGACTATCTGGGGGGAAAGCAGAATGGAAAATGAAGGGCTGACCAGGGATCTAACCGGGAAGCGTGGGGAATGAAGCCGGGAGGACTTGGGAGCAGAGTACAAATGGCTGAGCCTATAAAGATGAAAACGATGGGCTTCATTCATTCAGCCAAGGCTGAGCCACCGTCTTTCAAGGATACACAGCTCCTTGAGCGACTGAGCCCTTCTCCATCCGTGGTCTTCTCAACTACGTGCAGCGTTGGTCACACTTCATCTTTCATCAACATCCTTCATGACACATTAATGAAAGCTCCAGGGGAAGTCCTGACTCCAGTCGTGGGTGATCCCAGAACGTGTGCGGTATCATGGCTGCTGAGAGAGTCTCTCCAGTCTCTCGTTCCTGCTCACACAGCTTCTCCATTGCGGTAGCCAGTTGCTCACTAACAACGCTAGGCCTTCACCAACAGCACCAAGTTCGGCAACAGGAGATAAATTCTCTCTTCAAACCCTGATTCCAGGCCTTACTGAGTGGTCCAGGCCACATATCCATCCTGGAACCAGTCAGCAATGAACGAAGTGAGAATGAAATGTAAGTCTTGTCTTTAAGTGTGAGTAACCTGTCAACCCATCCAAACACATGGATCCAGAGCAGCAGGCGGAATGGAAGCAAGGAAGAAAAACACATGTGCATGCACACACACACTCACACACACATGCTGTCTCACACTCACACACACTCACATGCTCTCATAGTCACTCATGTGCTCTCACACTCACACACTCAAACACCCTCACACTCACACACATGGTCTCTCTCACACACTCTCTCTCAAACACACTCACATGCTCTCACACACCGTCTCACACACATTCACATGCTCTCTCATGCACACACTCACATGCTGTCACACATGCACATGTTCTCACACACTCATATGCAAACACACACACACATGCTCTCTCACACACGGTCTCTCACACACACATGCTCGCTCACACACTCACATGCTCTCACACACACTCACATGCTCTCACACTCACGCACGCTCACACATACACTCACACTCACATGCTCTCACACACTTATACACTCACTTCACACACACACTCACCTCACACACACATGCTTTCTCTCACACACACACTCACATTCACACACACTCATACACACATTCACATTCATACACACACACTCACACACACACATTTCCACCAAAGAGGTATTTGTCAGTATGAGAATGGATTGTATATTTGAGAAAAACAGAATTAAAAAGCTAAGGGCTATAACTCAGGGAATGGCTCCCAGCAGAGAGGGCAGAAAGAGTCTAAACCACGGCTGAAAGACTGGGTACAAAAGTAATTTAAAGGACTGTTTCAGCCTTAAGCATAGCATTGCATCCACCCTCCATCATGGCCGTGCGCCTACAGCTGGCTTAGAAACCGTGATATCTCTCGGCAGCACAGACGACATGAAAGAGCCTCCGCCACCATGCCTGATGCGTTCATTTATAAAACCATCTGAGACCTCTGGGGCATGTTCTTAATAAAGTTCAGAACTTCGTGATTCTTTCTCTTTATCCCTGTAGGTCAGTTAATTCCAACAGATGCTGATAGGTAAGGATTGGATGTGGAGTTCTTAAGGACACATTTTTTAATTTTATTACATTTAATCTACAACTTAATTGAGATTACCAAGATAATTGGGACTTTAAACTTAAGATCCTAGAAAATGGACAAAACTTGCTCACATTTTAATAGAAAACCAAATATTTCAGTCATTCATTTTTGGATTTGACATTGTATTTGATCTTAATGGACTCATGGAAAGTTTGTACAAAGTTGAAACCCAGGAGCTCTGAGTATGAACTAAGTTCCATGTGGTATTCCCTGTGTAACTGAACTTGTCGAGTGAGATCCACCCACTGCACACAAACAGGGAACAGTAGCACAATGGAAAATGATGTGTTATTGCAAAAATTAAGGAGGTAGCACGCACCTCCACCACTGGACAAAGAAGCTGAGTTTCATAGAGCAATCCCCAAAATGAATAACCACCTTAACCAGGAGAATGACGACGGCAGAAGTATTGTGTATTGATGTAGTCTTTTCCTGTCATCATCCATCCCAATTATAAACCTTAGCCCACTGAATGTTTCACACTCAAATTATTTTTGTAATTTATTTTCTCCTGTGGAAGGGCCTATAAAGGAGCTGAAAAATATTCTTCTTGTATTTGCCTTACACTGGGCAAGTCCACTAGCAAGGAACTTCTCTACCACATGTACCGATTAAGACAGCATTTTTTCATCTTGATTAGAGAGAAGAAAGTTGGTTTAAAGCTTTTGCAGAAATATTGTTCCAGACCATCTAAAGCACAAAGCTTAAGGAGCACATTCAGCTTTGGGATGGTGAGAAACAGTGACAAACTGGGGAGACAGGCAGGGTCTCATCTAACAGGTAAGCAGCAGCTGTCAGGGAATCTTGTCCCCAGCAAGCTGAAAACCAGAACGTGATGGAACAGGAGGAAAGATCCAGCCCATTGCAGGAGGGATGGCAGCAGCTAGATGAGTCTTTGGGTCTCTGACAGTAAAAATATTCATGAGTTGGATGTCCTTTTCCTCTTAAGAATATACGTTTATTCGATTTCTTAAGAAACTGTTAAGCAATTCACCAACTAATTCTTCACTGATTTATTCATTTTGCTTAAGGTTAAATGATGTAAATTTTCCCCTGGGATACCTAACTAAGGAAAATTCACCAAAGCTGTTAAGGTAGAGGTTGAAAAGGAACCGATGGGCTCTATGAAGCTCTGGAAAAGACTCAACATTCTAGATGCAGTTACCCAGTTTGGGAAAATAGGTTACAGCCTGTGTATACAAAGTTTACTAACGATCATTTTAGGTTTCTTCCACTGGAAAACCAGAACAGAAAACAATGCTTAATTATATTTTCCATTTGATATTTATTGAATGTTGTTTGTTTAAAATTTTAAAAGAAGCACATAAATGGGTCAACCAAGTGAGTGCCAAAGTGAGATTCTCTTCTTAATGATGTATCTTGAAAGCTGACCCAAAGAGGTTGAGTGGGAAGGCTAGAGGCAGGAAGGAGATAAATGTTTCACTATCAAGAAAGAGGAGAGTGAATGTTATAAGGGGGCTCTTCAGTGTCACAGACTTAAGGAACAGTGCAGAAAGGACTTGGAGGTTAACCCGTCCTTAAGTACAGAATCCCTCTCAATCCGTCATCTGGACAACAGTACATTTCCCACAACAAGAGAGAAGGGCATTTGGAAAACTTGCTTGGAAGTGAAAACCTGACAGATGAAATTATTTTTTGACCAAACAGAAAGTGTGGAGACTTTAATAAGAACAAAATCTCAGACAAACTCCCAACAATTTTCATTGTCTTGTTTTGGTGGTGGTGGAGTAATGAAGCCATCCACTGGTCTGTAGTAATAAAAGACCAGAACATTTCACCACTTTAACAGAGAAGCCAAAGAATGACCCCACCTTACTCCTCATTTACCAACAGGAAAAACTAGAATGCAGGTAGAATTCATTCCTTTCTTCTGTCCAAAAACCCAGTCAGCCACAGGAGTTTGTTGCGTTTCCAACCACACTCCTGTTTCTTTGTTCAAGGCTTAATAATTTATTATCTGGGTTAGGGCATCAGTTTCTCACATGGCCTTCCTTCCTGGAGTCAACTGGAACTCCTGACCATCCAAGAATCACCTTTGCCTGGCTTCCCTCATTCATCCATCACCACTCATCACTCATAGGAGACCATCAGCTCTGTTGACCCACTTGCAGGCATCTGGCTTTCCTCCCTCATCTACCACCACTCTTCACCCATAGGTGATTATCTGCTAAGTTGAACCATAGTTTTACCTTGAAGAGTAAAGAATTATTACAGAAATGCGATCTATCTCCATTCAGTCCCTGAAGCCAACATGTTTTTTTCCATGTTTGGCCTCTGGTTCATGTTACTTTTTTTTGCTCAGGATATCCTTCTATCTTTATCCCATTTTTTAGCTCGCCATGTATTCTTTGTCATCTAAGACTCTGCTCAGACATTACCTCCTCAAGAAGCTTTCCTACCCCACCTTCTCCCACGCGCAAATCTCTGTCCCCACTGGCTGGAATGGAACACCCTCCATGTCACATTACAATATAACTTCAAGTATCAGTGATTAGCCTGGTCTTGAAGCTTCTTGAGGACAGGATACAGCCTTATTCACCTTTATTTCCCTGCCAAATGGCTTGAGATACAACTGTTGCTGAATGAATAAGAGAATGAGGTTACCTAAGGAAAGACACAACAAGTCAAACTAAGGAAACTGAATTAACTTGAGACTCATCTAAGTCCACTGAGGATTTTAAATTAAGGAGTAACATGGGAAAACTTGTTAGCAAGATGGGAGGTTTCCCCATAAGTTCTTCCAGAATTTAAATCATTTAGAAATATCACTGCAAGAGCAAATTGGGGGAGAGAGGCAAAAGTTAGCAGGCTTTGCATCAATCCAAGCAGGAAATTATGCATGTCTGAAGGCAGACAGCAGCAGCACAGACACCCAAAAATTCTTGAAAACTGATTATATGCTAGAGATGAAGGAGAAGAAAGTGTGGTGATGGCCAGGACTTTGGTTTCAGAGACTAAATGGAGATGGATTCCGTTTCTGTGATAATTCTTTACTCTGCAAGACAGAACTATTTGTTCTTCTCGTTTAAGAACCTAGTTGGGTCCACTAAGAAGTGACATTTTAAATGAGAGATATCCATGCTTCATCTATTGCCTCTCTTACATTGTAGTCTCAGATACCTTAAATAGAACCACATTTATTTTCACAGATTCTTTCATTCACCCATTTGACTGTTCATTTATTTTAACAAATATTTATTAAATGCCTCTTTACGTGTTGGGTGGTGTTCAATTCGAGGCAGTGGGGATAAATGGTTTCTTCATGGAATTCCTACCATGATTTGGGAGATCAACAATGAGTACAATAAGTAAGTAAAATACACAATATGCCAGATGGTGGTTTGTACAATGGAAGATAAAATAAACCTGGGTGGAATAAGGGTAATTATGTTGGGGGGACTTGTGGCCGTGAGTAGAGCAGCTTCCACTCTTATAGAGAAGTCACTGGAAGGCTCTCTGATAACGTAGAGTTTCGCTAGATGCATGAAGGAATCTACGTGGTGATATGAAGATACAGAGGCATCCACAGGTGAAAAGCCCTTGAGCAGGAGGGGTGGGGACATGGGCTGTTAAAGGAGGAGCAGGCATGGATTGGACCTCTAGACCTGGGAAGTAGAGGGTGTAGAGGACAAGTTAGAAAGGTCAGAGGGGGATGGACATCTAATACACAGAGCCACATAGACCACGGTGAGGACATGGGCTTTTACACTGAGGTTTTAACCATGATCATGATAGGACAATACTCATTGCAAAATTCAGAGTAGATTAATGGGAAAGCAAGTGCACATTCAGGAAGACCCGTTGGGAGGCTGCTCTGGTCATCCAAACAAAAGACGGTGGTGGCTTGGCCCAGGGACGTGTCCAGGGAGTGGATGCAGTAGGGCCTGATTTTTCGAGGTGGGTTACCCTCTCTTCGGTGTGGCCACAAGGGTTTCCCACTCCAGCAGCATCCTCGCATCTCAGGGGACTCAGGGCTGCCACAAAAGTATTCTCAGATGTGGGCAACTGCCACATTGGTGCTTCTGTGGCACCGACTCTGCCATCTTGCTGAGGTCACCAGCCAGGGAAAGGTTCTCAAGGGAACTCTAGGTCTGGAGGCAGCTTTCCCTGCGTCATCCCGGTCAAGATGTGATGACCTCCAGGAGTTCACAGTCCAGAGTCAATCCACAGTCCTCCTGGTGAAGGAGAAGCTGGCAGGTCTGAGGGAAGAGATGGGATCAGCATGCAAGTCCATCCCATGAACCCTCCTCTGAAAGGTCATTGCAGCCCTTTCTTAGGGTGAACCTGCCCTGGGGAATGGAAAATACCCAGACATTCCAGATCTGTTGGCGCTGACACTGACTTAATGGGAATGCATGACCTCCAGAATATGCAGGGGCCACTGGCAGGAGTGGTTGAGCGGCTCTTCAGGGATCAGAGAGTTTGGGGCCTAAGCCCTCTCCCTAGGAGCTCAGCACCATGGATACATCTTGCAGTGTCTTTCAAGTTCAGCATGCATCCATGGAGCAGACACAACCAGCAGTTGGCAGATGCCATGCTGGCCTCTTAAAAATTGGCTATGGAAGCAAAGACTTGGAACCAATCTGAATGCCCATCAATGATAGACTGGATACAGAAAATGTGGCACATATACACCATGGAATTTTATGTAGCCATAAAAAAGAATGAGCTCATGCCCTTTGCAGGAACGTGGATGAAGCTGGAAACCATCAATCTCAGCAAACTAACACAGGAACAGAAAACCAAACACCACATGTTCTCACATACGGAAGAACATGTGAGAGCTGAACAATGAGATCACCTGGACACATGATGATCCCCTGGATCACCGGGGAACATCACACACCGGGGCGTGTCGGGGGGTGCGGTCAAGGGGAAGGAGAGTATTAGGACAAATACCTAATGCATGCAGGACTTAAAATCTAGATGATGGGTTATTAGGGACAGCAAACCACCATGGCCCATGTATACCTATGTAACAAACCTGCACGTTCTACACATTTATGCCAGAACTTAAAGTAAAAAATAAAAAATAAAAAATAAAAGCCTATTGAGTTAAGAGGTCCAAGTGGAAGCCCCTGAAGCTCCCTCTCCCAATCAAAACTGTAAACTAAAAGCAACATGACATGGCCAAGGGGACTGCAGAGATTACTGCCACCATCAAAGGCACCCTGTATGAAGAAACTGGCAATCCTATTACACACTCATTTAACCCTTTTGATTGGCTGGTAAAAAAGACCGAAGTATCTTTATGGAATTCAGTGGATTATACAATCATTGACTTCAGTTGCTTCTGTATTTCCAGATATTTTCCTCTATACTAAAGCAAATCAGTGCGTCTTCATGTGGCATATATCACAGAGCTACTGATGCAGCTAGTACATCCCTCTGCTCCAGTAAGCAGAGAGAGCTTGAATTTTTATTCTAATGTTTTCTTTCACTTAGCAAGGATGGCAGTAGCTGGCTGTTACCTCAATGGTATGGGTGACTTTTTAATACGAGCTTCACAGCTCCTTAAAAATCTGAGTTTAAGTGACTCTACATTGAATATAACCTAATTATATCATGTATCTAAATTATTGTAATACTTCATATTTTTGTCATCACAGTTGAAAGCAACTTTTCAAATAAAGGTCAATGGCTACGAAAGTGACTAAAATTTATAGGGAAGCATGCAGTGGGAAGTGTTTCGGTGAGGCTGGTGGCCTAACGACCTTAACATTTCTACCAAGATAGATACAATTACTGGCTTATTTTCACTAGTTTCTATCTAGTATATAATTATCTGAAGAGTGTTTTCTCATTACTTTCAAACGAGAAGAAAATGCTTTTCAAGGTAAGTTTCTATGTTTTTGATCAATAACTTTATCATACTCGAGATGGAAATATATCTCACTCTTCATAGCTTGTCTAATGGGCTGTAAAAATGCTAAAGTAATAACTTATTTGGAGCACAGTATGTAGTATTTTTTTCCCTCCAAAACGAAGTGTATTGTCAAGGCATAATTTTTTCTCAAACTAATAAATTTTTGACCCTAAAATTTTCTGCATTTAAAATCCCAAAGCACCAATACTGCCAATATTGTAGGCAAACAAATGACAGTTTCCATATTTTTATAAAAAAATTTTTATTATACTTTAAGTTCTGGGATACATGTGCAGAGCATGCAGGTTTGTTACATAGGTATACATGTGCCATGGTGGTTTGCTGTACCCATCAACCAGTCATCTATGTTAGGCATTTATCCTATTGCTATCCCTCCCCTTGTCCCCCACTCACTGACAGGTCCCCATGTGTGATGTTCCCCCCATGCCCATATGTTATCATTCTTCAATGTTTACTTACAAGTGAGAACACACAGTGTTTGTTTTTCTGTTCCTGCATTAGTTTAGTAAGAATGATGGTTTCCAACTTCATCCATGTCCCTGCAAAGGACATGAACTCATTTTTTTGTTTTTGTTTTTGTTTTTTTTTTTTTTGAGACAGAGTCTCACTCTGTCACCAGGCTAGGATGCATTGGCGCGATCTCGGCTCACTGCAACCTCCACCTCCCGGGTCCGAGTGATTCTGTTCCCTTCGCCTCCAGAGTAGCTAGGACTACACGCATATACCACCACACCCAGCTAATTTTTGAATTTTTAGTAGAGATGGGGTTTTGCCAGGTTGGCCAGGATGGTGTCAATCTCTTGACCTCATGATGTGCCTGCCTTGGCATCCCAAAGTGCTGGGATTATAGGAGTGAGCCACAGCATCTGGCCAAACTCATTCTTTTGTATGGCTGCATAGTATTCCATGGTGTATATGTGCCACATTTTCTTTATCCAGCCTAACACTGATGGGCATTTGGGTTGGTTCCATGTCTTTGTTATTGTAAATAGTGCTGTAATAAACATACCTGTGCATGTGTTTTTATAGTAGAATGATTTATAATCTTTTGGGTATATACCCAGTAATGGGATTGCTGAGTCAAATGGTATTTCTGGTTCTATATCTTTGAGGAATCGCCACACTGTCTTCCACAATGGTTGAACTAACTTATACTCCCACCAACAGTGTAAAAGCATTCCTATTTCTCCACATCCTCTCCAGCATCTGTTGTTTCCTGACTTTCTAATGTTGGACATTCTAACTGGCGTGAGGTGGTATCTCATTGTGGTTTTGATTTGCATTTCTCTAATGATCAGTGATGATGAGCTTTTTTTCATATGTTTCTTGGCCACATAAATGTCTTCTTTTGAGAATTGTCTGTTCATACCCGTTGTCCACTTTTTGATGAGGTTTTTTATTTTTTATTCTTGTAAATTTAAGTTCCTTGTAGATTCTGGATATTAGCCCTTTGTCAGGTGGATAGATTGCAAAAATTTTCTCCCATTCTGTAGGTTGCCTGTTCACTCTGATGATAGGTTATTTGCTGTGCAGAAGCTTTTTAGTTTAATTAGTTCCAACTTATCAGTTTTGGCTTTTGTTGCCATTGGTTTTGGAATTCTAGTCATGAAGTCCTTGCCCATGCCTATGTCCTGAATGGTATTGCCTAGGTTTTCTTCTAGGGTTTTTATTTTTTGAGGTCCTAAGTTTAAATCTTTAATCTACCTTGAGTTAATTTTTGTCTAAGGTGTAAGGAAGGGGTCCAGTTTTTTTTCTGCATATGGCCAGCCAGTTTTCCCTACACCATTTATTAAATAGGGAATCCTTTCCCCATTGCTTGTTTTTGTCAAGTTTGTCAAAGATCAGATGGTCACAGATGTGTGGTGATGTTTCTGAGGCCTCTGTTTTGTTCCATTGGTCTATATATCTGTTTTGGTACCAGCACCATGCTGTTTTAGTTACTGTAGCCTTGTAGTATAGTTTGAAGTCAGGTAGTGTGATGCTTCCAGCTTTGTTATTTTTGCTTAAGATAGTCTTGGCTATACAGGCTCATTTTTGGTTCCACATGAAATTTAAAGTAGTTTTTTCTAATTCTGTGAAGAAAATCCATGGTAGCTTGATGGGAATAGCATTGAATCTATAAATTACTTTGGGCAGTGTGGCCACTTTCATGATACTGATTCTTCCTATCCATAAGCATGGAATGTTTTCCCATTTGTTGCGTCCTCTCATTTCCTGGAGCAGTGGTTTGTAGTTCTCCTTGAAGAAGTCCTTCACACCCCTTGTAAGTTGTATTCCTACGTAGTTTGTTCTCTTTGTAGCAATTGTGAATGAGAATTTGGTCATGATTTGGATCTCTGTTTGTCTATTATTGGTGTACAGGAATGCTTGTGATTTTTCACATTGATTTTGTATCCTGAGACTTTGCTGACGTTGCTTATCAGCTTAAGGAGTTTTGGGGCTGAGATGATGGGGTTTTCTAAACATACAATCATGTCATCTGCAAACAGGGACAATTTGACTTCCTCTCTTCCTATTTGAATATCTTTTATTTATTTCTCTTGCCTGATTGTCCTGGCCAGAACTTCCAATACTATGTTGAATAGGAGTGGTGAGAGAGGGCATCCTTGTCTTGTGCTGGTTTTCTAAGGGAATGCTTCCAGCTTTTGCCCATTCAGTATGATATTGGCTGTGTTTGTCATAAATAGCTCTTATTATTTTGAGATATGTTCCATCAATACCTAGTTTATTGAGTGTTTGTAGCATGAAGGGGTGTTAAATTTTATCAAAGTCCTTTTCTGCCTCTATTAAGATAATCATGTGGTTTTTGTCATTGGTTCTGTTTATGTGATGGATTATGTTTATTGATTTGCATATGTTGAACCAGCCTTGCATCCCAGGGATGAAGCCAACTTGATTGTGGTGGATAAGCTTTTTGATGTGCTGCTGGATTAGATTTGCCAGTATTTTTTTTGAGGATGTTTGCATCAATGTTTATCAGGGATATATGCCTGAAATTTTCTTTTTTTCTTGGGTCTCTGCCAGGTTTTGGTATCAGGATGATGCTGACCTCATAAAATGAGTTAGGGAGGAGTCCCTCTTTTTCTATTGTTTGGAATAGTTTCAAAAGGAATGATACCAGCTCCTTTTTGTACCTCAGGTAAAATTTGGCTGTGAATCTGTCTGGCCCTGGGCTTTTTCTGGCTGGTAGACTATTAATTACTGCCTCAATTTCAAAACTTGTTATTGATCTATTCAGGGATTCAACTTCTTACTGGGTGGAGGGTGTATGTGTCCAGGAATTTATCCATTTCTTCTAGGTTTTCTAGTTTATTTGCATAGAGGTGTTTGTAGTATTCTCTGATGGTAGTTTGTATTTCTGTGGGATTGGCAGTCATATTTCCTTTATCATTTTTTATTTTGTCTATTTGATTCTTCTCTTTTCTTCTTTATTTTATTAATCTTTTCAAACAACCAGCTGCTGGATTCATTGATTTTTTCAAAGGGTTTTTTGTGTGTCTCTATCTTATTCAGTTCTTCTCTCATCTTAGTTATTTCTTGTCTTCTGCTAGCTTTTGAATTTGTTTGCTCTTGCTTTTCTAGTTCTTTTAATTGTGATGTTAGGGTGTTGATTTTAGATCTTTCCTGCTTTCTCCTGTGGGCATTTAGTGCTATAAATTTCTCAGTAAACACTGCTTTAGCTGTGTCCCAGAGATTCTGGTATGTTGTGTCTTTGTTCTCGTTGGTTGCAAATCACTTATTTGTTTCTGCCTTAATTTCATTATTTACCCAGTAGTCATTCAGGAGCAGGTTGTTCAGTTTCCATTTAGTTGTGCAGTTTTGAGTGAGTATCTTAATCCTGAGTTCTAATTTGATTGCACTGTGGTCTGAGAGACTGTTTGTTATGATTTCTGTTCTTCTCCGTTTGCTGAGAAGTGTTTTACTTCCAATTATGTGGTCAATTTTACAGTAAGTGCTATGTGGTACTGAGAAGAATATATATTCTTTTGATTTGGAGTGGAGAATTCTGTACCTATCTATTAGATTCACTTGGTCCAGAGCTGAGTTTAAGTCCTGAATATCCTTGTTAATTTTCTGTCTCATTGATCTGTCTAATATTGACAGTGGAGTGTTAAAGTCTCCCACTATTATTGTGTGAGACTCAAAGTCTCTCTGTAGGTCTCTAAGAACTTGTTTTATGCATCTGGGTTCTCCTGTATTGGGTGCATATATATTTAGGATAGTTAGCTCTTCTTGTTGCATTGATCCATTTACTATTATATAATGCCCTTCTTTGTGTTTTTTGATCTTTGTTGGTTTAAAGCCTGTTTTATCAGAGACTAGGATTGCAACCCCGGCTTTTTTTTTCTTTCCATTTACTTGGTAAATAATCCTTCATCTTTTTATTTTGAGCCTATGTGTGTCTTTGCATGTGAGATGGGTCTCCTGAATACAGCACACCAATGGGTCTTGACTCTACCCATTTTGCCATTATGTGCCTTTTAATTGGGGTATTTAGCCCATTTACATTTAAGGTTAATATTGTTATGTGTGAATTTGATCCTGTCATTATGATGCTAGCAGGTTATTTTCTCCATTAGTTGATGCAGTTTTTTCATAGTGTCAATGGTCTTTATATTTTGGTTTGTTTTTGCAGTGGCTGGTACTGGTTTTTCCTTTCCATATTTAGTGCTTCCTTGGGGAGCTCTTGTAAGGCAGGCCTGCCGGTGACAAAATCCCTCAGCATTTTCTGGTCTGTAAGAGATTTTATTTCTCCTTCACTTATGAAGTTTAGTTTGGCTGGATATGAAATTCTGGGTTAAAAATTCTTTTCTTTAATAATGTTGAATATTGGCCCCCACTCTCTCCTGGCTTGTAGGGTTTCTGCAGAGAGATCCACTGTTAATCTGATGGGCTTCCTTTTGTGGGTAACCCAACTTTTCTTTCTGACTGCCCTTAACATTTTTTCCTTCATTTCAATCTTGATGAATCTGATGATTGTGTGTCTTGGGGTTGCTCTTCTCCAGGAGTATCTCTGTGGTGTTCTCTGTATTTCCTGAATTTGAATGTTGGCCTGTCTTGCTAGGTTGGGGAGGCTCTCCTAGATAATATCCTGAAGTGTGTTTTCCAACTTGGCTCCATTCTCCCTGTCACTTTCAGGTACAACAATCAAATGTAGGTTTGGTCTTTTCACATAGTCCCATAGTTCTTGGAGGCTTTGTTCATTCCTTTTCATTCTTTTTTCTCTAATCTTATCTTCATGCTTTATTCATTAAGTTGATCTTCAATCTCTGATATTATTTCTCCCACTTGATCAACTTGACTATTGATACTTGTATATGCTTCACGAAGTTTTTGTGCTGTGTTTTCAGCTCCATCAGTTCATTTATGTTCTTCTCTAAACTGGATATTCTAGTCAGCAATTCCTCTAACCTTTTATTAAGATTCTTAGCTTCCTTGCATTGGGTTAGAACATGCTCCTTTAGCTCAGAGGAGTTTATTACCAACCTTCTGAAGCCTACTTTTGTCAATTTGTCAAATTCATTCTCCATCCAGTTTTGTTTCCTTGCTGGTGAGGAGTTGTGATCCCCTGGAGCAGAAGCAGTGTTCTAGGTTTTGGAATTTTCAGCCATTTTGTGCTGGTTTCTCCTCATCTTTGTGGATTTATCTACCTTTGGTCTTTGCTGTTGGTGACCTTTGAATCCTTTTTGTTGATGTTATTGTTTTCTGTTTGTTAGTTTTCCTTCTAACAGTCAGGCCTCTCTTCTGCAAGTCTGCTGGAGTTTGCTGGGGGTCCACTGCAGACCCTATTTGCCTGCTATCACAAGGGGAGGCTGCAGAACAGCAAAAATTACTGCCTGTTCCTTCCTCTGGAAGCTTCATCCCAGAGGGGCACCTGCCAGATGGCAGTTGGAGCTCTCCTGTATGAGGTGTCTGTTGACACCTGCTGGGAGGTGTATCCCAGGCAGGAGGCATGGGGGTCAGGGACTCACTTGAGGAGGCAGTCTGACCCTTAGCAGAGCTTGAGTGCTGTGCTGGGAGAGCGGCTGCTCTCTTCAGAGCCGGGAGGCAGGAACGTTTAAGTCTGCTGAAGCTGCACCCACAACTGCCTCTTCCCCCAGGTGCTCTGTCCCAGGGAGATGGGAGTTTTATCTATAAGCCCCTGCCTGGGGCTGCTGCCTTTCTTTCAGAAATGCCCTGCCCAGAGAGGAAGAATCTAGATAGGCAGTCTGGATACAGTGACTTTGCAGCTTGGCGGTGGTCTTCACCCAGTCTGAACTTCTGGTGGCTTTGTTTACACTGCGAGTAGAAAACCGCCTACTCAAGCCTCAGTAACGGCAGACACCCCTCCCCCCACCAAGCTCAAGTGTCCCAGGTTGACATCAGACTACTTACTGTGCTGGCAGCGAGAATTTCCAGCCAGTGGATCTTAGCTTGCTGGGTTCTGTGGGGGTGGGATCCACTGGAGCAAGACCACTTGGCCCCCTGGCTTCGGTGTCTTTCCAGGGGAGTGAACGGTTCTGTCTTCCTGGTGTTCCAGGCGCCACTGGGGTACCAAAAAAACTCCTGCAGTTGGCTTGGTGTCTGCTGAAATGGCAGCCCAGTTTTGTGCTTGAAACTCAGGAACATTGTGGTGTAGGCACCCGAAGGAATCTCCTGGTGTGTGGGTTGTGAAGACCGTGGGAAAAACATAGTATCTGGGCTGGACTGCACCCTCTTTCACAGCACGGTCCCTCATGGCTTCCCCTGGCTAGAGGAGGGAGTTACCCAGCCCGTTTTGCTTCCAGGGTGAGGCAATGCCCCACCCTGCTGCTGCTCACCCTCTGTGGGCTGCACCCACTGTCTAACCCGTCCCAGTGAGATGAACCAGGTACCTACCTCAGTTGGAAATGCAGAAATCACCCACCTGCTGTGCTGGTCTCGCTGGGAGCTGCAGACCGGAGCTATCCTATTCGGCCATCTTGCCTGGGAATCCCCAGTTTCGATATTTTTTAATCTAGGCAACATTTTGCTTTACTAGACATGGAAAATACATCTGTGGTGTATTAAAGTGATGAATTCACATTGGTGTAGGAATCTCAGCAGGCTTCAGTCATTTTTTTGTTAAGTATCAATTTCTTGAAGGAAAAGAAAATAGATTATTTTGGACATAAGATTTGTCTTCTAGGAGAAGTACTAATTAAACCAGGAAAACTGATGTACTGTAAAGAAAATCAATAAAAGCTCTCTAAAAACTTACAGACTCAGGGATTAGATTTGTCCAATATTTCTTTGTTACATTGAATAAACTCTCCACTTCATGATCCAAAATCAATAATAACCTGTATTACTTATTTATAAACAAACTCACTGTGAGATATTTCACTCTTCATATATGTTTTATAGATGAATTTTAGAAGCAGCCTATTTGTTTGTAGATTACAAAAATATTACTTTAATGAACACACAAATAGGAATACAGAATATTTGAATAATAACAATAATATTAGAATATAGCTAAATATGCTATGAAAATACTATTGTTCACTCATTTGGCAAATAGTTATTGAATACTGTCCTGAGATTTTCCTGCTTCTATAACAAAATTTCTTAGACCGAATAATTTATAAAGTCCTGAAATTGATTTTTCATAGTTCTGGAGGCTGGAGGCTGGGAAGCTCAAGGTCAAGGTGCTGGCAGATTTAGCGTCTGGTGAGGGCTTTCTTCGTTCCAGCCAATCAGAAGAGGAAAAGAGCACAGATGATCAAACATGCAGTTTTTCATGAGCCAAGTTTGGAAGAGGTATAAATCTTTTGTACTCACATCCCATTGGTCAATTCCATTTTAACGTATCCCCCACTTAAAAGGGGATGAGAAATGTGGCTTCTGGCTCAGTGTTCACTTTCCAGCATGATCTTTCATTAGGAAAATGGAAAAAGGGAATTTTGTGAACAGCAAAACGTGGCTCCTCCAACTTCAACCTTCCTGAGTTTTGTAAGGTTAGTGGACTGCACAGGAATTTTTTTTTTTTACTTTTTTTTCCCCCTTGTAATGTTTATTTCCTATTCTGTCTTGTATGGTTTCGGCATCTGAGTTTTCCTAGTGTTACAGAATAAAATTGAGATTTTGCCTGCTCTTTCTGTACCTTAGAATTCTTTACAGAAAGTATATTGCTCTGTTCTCTGACAGCTTGGAAGAACAACTCGGTAAAACAATTTCAGCCAATTGTTTACTTAATAAAGAATTTTTAAACTGATTCCAGTGATATTATGGTTTTCTATTTCTTTTTCATTCAATTTTGGTAAAATATTCTTAGCTATTTGGCCATTTTATCTCAATTTTCTGATTTTATGGCAAAATAGCCTTTTATTATCCTGTCAATCTCTGCTGAATAGATGGTATGTCACTTTTTCATTTTTACAATTATTTATTCTGGAATTTCTCTTCCTTTTTTCTCCTAGATCTGTCTCAAGATAAGCCTATCACAATATGGTTTATTTTGTTTTGTTTCTTTGTTTTAGCTTTTCAAAGAACAAAATTTTCACATTAATATTTTTATTTTTCATATACTTATTTTATTATATTTATGACCTCCTTTATTAATATGGATAATTGTGTTTTACTTTTTCTAAATTACTTAGTTGAACATTTTAAAATATAGTATCCATGGTATCATTTAGTTTAAAATACCTGATAATCTATAACATTATTCTTATACTATAAATTGTTTAGTAGTACATGTAGCTTTGTTTAATTTCTAACATGTTGTTGGTATTTTCCTCTTTGTTGCTAAATGTTAATTATTTATTTTATGGTCAGACCACATAGCTAGTATTTTGCTGATTCTATGAATTATGTAGCAACTAGTCTTATGACCTAATATAAGATAGATTTTTATAATATTTCATATAACTCTAAAATATGTATATTTTCTAAATTAAGACTACAATTATTAAAAAACAAAAAATTACAATTATATTTATATGAAGTAAGTCAAGTTTGTTAATCCTGTTTAAATTTCTATTTTACTATTTTTATGTTCTTGCCTCCCTAATCAATAATGGGGACAGGGAATTCTTCTGCTGTGAGAATACACACATGCACACACACACACACACACACACACACATAATTTTATTTTGCTCAGGAACTATGAATCACACTTATAATCCCAGCACTGTAGAAGGCCAAAGTAGGAGGACCATTTGATCCTAGGAATTTGAGACCAGCCTAGCCAACATAGGAAGATCCCATCTCTACAAAAAATTAAAATTAAAAAATGAGCCAGATGTGGTGGCACCTGTAGACCCAGCTAGTTGGGAGGCTGATGTGGAAAAATTGCTTCAGCCAGGGAAGTCTTTGCTGCAGTGAGCCCTGATCGCACCACTGCACTCAGTCTGGGTAACAAAGCAAGACTTTCTTCCTCCCAAAAAAAAGTTTTAAATTTCTAGGTTTTCAATATCCTCATGTTATTTTATATGTGGCTACAAATTTAGATTAGTATATCCTTCAAGAAAAATGATTACTATACCATTTCATGGTAGCTCTTTTTATCCCTCTTAATGATTTTCTCCTAAAGTCAATTTTTCTAATATTCTAAAGTTATCCAGTTTACGTTATCAATTGTGTTACATATTTTTAAACCACTTTTCTCTGTTGTTTTGATACGTGTTTTTGTAAATAGCACATAATAGAACTTAGTTCTCAAGTATAATCTGATAACCCTGCCTTTTAACTAATAAATTTTTTCATTTACATTTATTATAATCAGTAATAACTGACAGAGAGAGATTGTTTTTACTATAATTTTAAAATGTAGGTTTTGGGCCAGGCAAGGTGGCTCATGCCTGTAATCCCAGTACTTTCGGAGGCTGAGGCGAGCAGATCATGAGGTCAGGAGATTGAGACCATCCTGGCTAACATGGTGAAACTCCATCTCTACTAAAAGTACAAAAAATTAGCCGGGTATGGTGGCAGGTGCCTGTAGTCCCAGCTACTCGAGAGGCTGAGGCGGAGAATGGTGTGAACCCAGGAGGTAGAGCTTACAGTAAGCTGAAATCACGCCACTGCACTCCAGCCTGGGCGACAGTGTGAGACTGTCTGGAAAAAAAAAAAAAAAAAATATATATATATATATATATATATATAGGTTTCTTTCTACTTTCTGTCTTTCCTTTTCTCTTTCTAGTATAATCAGGTTTTTTGTTTGCTGTTACTTTGTTACTTTTTGTTGTTGAAATTCAATAACTTAGATGTTACCAGTCTTATTTTGGTTACATTGCACACTTAAATTAAGCAAGTATAAAGTAAAATTGTACTCCCTTTCACAAAATATAAAAATCTTAGGCAATTTAATTCTTATTGCTTTCTCTTGAGTTATGGGTTGTTGGGTTTTTTTCTGTCTAATATGTTAATTTCGTGTTTTCAAGAACATATAATTAGATATCATTACTTCTCTTTAATGATATTTGTTTTTATTTATGAGCAAGTTTATAAGTTTGTTTGCTTGCCATTTCCTCCTTTATCTCAGATATTCCTCCTGGGATCATTTTCTTTCTTCCTGAAGTGTGTTCCTTATAACTTTTCACGTTAAAATCTAATGTGGTTATATTACAACGTCTTATTCATCATAATTGCTGAAAAAGTAACTACTTAGAGCTATTTATCTCCACACTATTCCATTGCCTCTGTCACTCATTGTTCCTCTTGAGAGTCCTCTGTATGTTAATTTTCAGGCTTTTCTGAATAACACATAGTTTGTTTTCATTCTCTGCTTGCATTTAAGAATTTCTGTTGTGATGTCCTGCAGTTAGGGACTACTTCCTCCCCTCCCAGGTTTCAGTGGAAACCATTTGAAGGACTGGATTTGACAACAGTCCAGGAGTAACAGGTTTTCCACTCCACCCCACTGAGATAGAATCAAACAAGAGTTGGGACTTCATCCTGCCCAGCAGTAAAATGGTCAACACTCATAAACACACAGGAAGCCAGTGAAGGCCGTGTAAGTAACAACTAATGAGACACTTCTACCTTTCCCAGCAAGAAAGGCAGCAATGGGAACTAGTGAGGAACCAGAAATTCTACCCTGGCCAGAAGTTACAAGCAGTAACCCTCACCAGGTATCAATAGAGGAAGCGGACTTCTACCCTCACCTGATGGGAGTGAGTAGCACCTGTCCTTCACATACTAAACAGTGTCAAGAGAAATAGCTAAAATAAAGATACGAATAAGACAATGCTACATAACATAACTTCCAAAGTGTACACATTTCAGTGAAAAAAAAATCATTCATCATCCCAAGAACCAGGGAGTTCTTGATAGAATATTTAAAAACAAATAGATACCAACACTGAGATGACAGATAATTGTAATTATATTATAAAAATTTTAAATAGCCATTCTAAAACATGAAAAATTGTGGACACAATTGAAACAAAATAAAGAAGCCTCATCAAATAGAAAGTCTGAGCAAAAAAATTAGAAGATATAAAAAGGAGCCAAATGGAAATTTTAGAACAGAAAAGTATAACCACAATAAAACACACACGTGAACACACACACAACAGATGAGCTTAACAGCAAAATGGAGGAGACAGAAAAAAAATCATAACAAATATAGAACAATATAGAACAATAGAAATAATATTGTTCTAAATATAGAACAATAGAAATTACCCATTGTGATAGTTAATATTGAGAGTCAACCTGATTGGATTGAAGGATGCAAAGTACTGTTCCTGGGTGTGTCTGTGGGGGTGTGGTCAAATGAGAATACCATTTGAGTTAGTGGAGTGGAAGAGGCAGACCCACCCTCAATCTGGGTAGGCACCATCTAGTCAGCTGCCAGCACAGCTAGAATAAAGCAGACAGAAGTTGGAAGAGCAGACTTGCTGAGTCTTCTGCTCATCATCTTTCTCCTGTGCTGGATGCTTCCTGCCCTTGAACATCAGACTCCAAGTTCTTCAACTTTTGGTCTTTTGGACTCACACCAGTGATTTGCCAGGGGCTCTTGGGCCTTCAGCCACAGACTGAAGGTTGCACTGTCAGTTCCTCACTTTCGAGGTTTTGGGACTTGGACTGGTTTCTTTGCTCCTCGGCTTGCAGACGGCCTATTGTGGGATTCATCTTGTGACTGTGTCAGTCAATTTTCCTTAATAAAGTCCCCTTCATATAGACGTCTGTCCTATTAGTCCTGTCCCTCTAGACAACTCTGAGTAATATGCCCACTCTGTAAAACAGAGGGTAAAAACAGACTGAATATGACTTTACGAATTAGTAAAAATAGGCCAGAGGTGGTGGCTCAAGCCTGTAATCCCAGCACTTTGGGAGGCCGAGACGGGCAGATCACGAGATCAGGAGATCGAGACCATTCTGGCGAACACGGTGAAACCCCGTCTCTACTAAAAAAAAATACAAAAAACTAGCCAGGCGAGGTGGTGGGCGCCTGTAGTCCCAGCCACTCAGGAGGCTGAGGCAGGAGAATGGCGTGAACCTGGGAGGCGGAGCTTGCAGTGAGCTGAGATCCGGCCACTGCACTCCAGCCTAGGCGACAGAGCGAGACTCCACCTCAAAAAAAAAAAAAAAAAAAAAAAAAAGAGTTAGTAAAAATACAAGAAAAAAATAACATTTATGTTATTAGAGATCCGGAATGAGAAGAAAAAAAGTTGGCCTAAAAACACTCAAATAATGATAAAAATTTTTCCCAACATAGCAAGAGACACAAAACCTATATATTCAAAAAACTGAACGAAACCCAAAGAAATTCACTCATTATAGTCATAGAGTGAAAAATATAAAGAAAGAAAAATACCTGAAAGTGGTGAAAGAGAAGAAACACCCTACCTATAGATAAAAGTAATTTTAATTACAGTGGATTTGTCCCCTGGAAATCATGAAGACCAGAAGGAAGTATCACATTTCTCAAGTGCTAAAAAATGTGTAAATTCATTTACAACACATAACCCAATTATATGCTGTCTACAAGAAACACACTTCAAATATAATAGCTTATGGAAATTCAAAGTAAAAGAATAGAAAAATGATGTGTCACGCAAGCATTAATCAAAGGAAAACAGGAGTGGCTATATTAATCAAGGATATTAAAGATTGATAAAATGGTCAATCCACCAAGAGGACATAGCAATCTTAAATGTGTATGCCCCAAACAACAAAGCTGAAAAATATATTAAGCCGATCCTAATCTAACTGAAAGAAGAAATAGACAAATCCACATTAAAGTGAGAGTTCAACATCCTTCACTCAATTAATAAACCAATTTAAAAATAGCAATGATATAGAAGAAATCAACACCATCAACCAATGGGATCTAACCAATATTTATTATCTAACACTCCACCCAAAACCAAAAGAACAGACATTCTTTTAATGTGTTGAATGGAATATTAACCCAGATAGACCATGTATGAAACCAATATTAAAAATAGAAATCATATAGAATGTGTTCTCTACCCAAAAGGAAATCAAACTAGAAATTATAACAGAAAGATTACAGGGAAGCCTCCACACACTTGAGAACTAAACATTATACATCTAAAACATTCAGAATAAAAATGGAAGCCTCAAACACATTTTTAAAAGACAGAGTGAAAATTAAAAAGAAATATATCAAAACATGTAGGGCAGAGCTAAAGTAGTGCTGACAGGGATATTTGAAGCTTGAAATGAATACATTCAAACACAGAAAATGTCTCAAATCAATAATTTCAGCTTCTACCTCAAGAACTTAGGGGAGAATTAGCAAATAAAGCCAAAACAATCAAAAGGAAGTAAATAACAAAGATAATAATACCCCAGTGCCTCAGCCAAAACTCAACCAGTGCAACTTCATCTAATTCACCTATATCTTGCCCATCCCAGCCCCACTGAACCCAAATATGTCATGCTTTCATATACCAGTGAGCCCATGATTGTGCCACTTCCTCAACTTGGAATGCACACCCACCGTTTTCTACCTGGTTAATTATTCATCAACCTGCAAGATTTCAGAGTCCTCAAAAGTGTTCTTTATCACAGGTTACAGCTCTCTGCAGAGTAACTGATTTCTTACTTTTTTCTTCCTCTTTGACTCAAAGCCTTCTGAGAACAGATATTACTGTCAAATTTATTAAACAAGAGATAAATATTGAAGCATATAAATACATTAGGGTGTGGTAAGTGCTTCTGAGCAAAAGCTTGCAGATGCATTAGATACACTTAATAAATTGTTATTGAAATAATTGCATTAATGATACACTTTGCAGTAATGCAAATTGATACAATGATAAGGAGGAGCATATGTAAACACAAAATTATAGTTTTGCCAAAGTTTCTTCATAATCATAAGTAGATTTTTTCATACACAATTACCTTCAATCTTCATTTTCTTGTCAAATTAGTGTTTAAATATTTAAATTTAAATTTTAATTTTAAATTGAAATATAAACATGTTGAATCCTATTCATAATGTAATTCCCACAAAGAAAATATCACATATTTCCTACATACACACACAGAGCCATAAAACATTTCTAAGGAATGTATGTAAATATTGATGCTATCCAGGCTCACATAGCAAGGCAGAGACCACAGAATATAATGGTGCACAAACTAGTTTCGAGGATCTGGAGTTGAACCCCATTTCCATTATTTACTATTGATAGAACCTTTCTGAGTATGATTTACCACCTGAAAAAAGTGGGCACAATACTCACTGCCTATCTTATAATATTATGAAAATATTTTAAAGATGACACCCGTGAATTTTTTTACAAATTATTATATTGATGTCACATGATATTACTGGAACTATGTTTATTGGTAAGTGAAGCTCCTTTCAAACTTTACCCAGTTTCTCTCTCACTCGCACTTATTTCCAACTTGTTTTGTCATATTATGATGTAAATTAGGTGATCAAATCTTTTTTCACTTTGAAAAATACGATGAGTCATTTACAGAAACATTTGTAAGATTGATCACTGGGGTAGCTCATAAATAATTTCTGGCTTACACTCCTTTTGTCTACCCATCATTTATAGACAATTTGAAATATTACTGACCAATTTAGCATTTATTAAATAACCCAATGCCTCATCACTAACCTTGAATGAGAGTGGGGTAACCTTTTTTAATATGAATGTTAGAAATTCCCGGACCCATAGTTCTTATTTGCCTAGCTCATTTAAAAAGCCTAGAGAAATAGTTGCTTTAAAACATCCTATTATTGTATCATATTTTGAAATAGCATTAAGAGGACATTGCAAATACATCTAAGAAATGACAAATACAATGGAAAGAATATTTTTGTGAATTTTTATCCCCTTAAAATCTTATCTTAGAGAAAGAAGCTAAGAAAATCATCTCTTAAACTTTTATCATTAATAAAAAGTATCCTTACTCATTTGACCTCATAAATGCATATTTCAACCAAATGACTATGTTGCTTAAGGCTACAGAGCTAAGACGCTCTGGAATGTCCCATATCAATCATCCTCAGAAGTGTCAACTAAATTTAGATGCAGAATCACTATCATTAGTTTTTAAATCTGAGAGAAGAACACAGCTTGAGTTTTCAGATTGCAGGTTAAAACTCGGGAAAAGTCTTTTCATTTATAAGCTAATCTTTGAAATTAAATTCAAATTAAATTGATATTCACCTTTGCACATGAGTATGCTGAATGTTTTGGTTGCTTTTCCTGGTCCGCCACGAGTAAGCGAGAGAAGACCTCTGTTTTGTAGGTCGGGATTTGCAATCACATAAAGCCAACCATTCTGCACTGCGCTAAGGACTTTTGGTGCAGCAGATAACTAACAGCCCAAAAAGTTGAGGGTAGGAACAAACGAAGATTTGGCTTTAAAAAATATATATAATATATATATATAATATTTATTATATATATTTATATAAATATATAATATATATAAATAACATATATATATTTCCTTTTTTGTGGACCCTGCAAATGTGAACCCTCTAAGCTCTGAATGATTACTCTTATAACTACTCTTCAGTGAGAAAATATACATTTTATATAAAATGATACTTTCCTTTATTGCACAAAACGTACTTGTCATTGCAAAACTATAATCTAAAATAAGCACCGAAAATGGAAAGAAAGCATTCCTCCTGTTTCTGTGCAGTCTCAGTGCCTTAGCGTCCTCTTTATCGTTTCTCTAGAGGAAGACACACAGTGTTGTACTTATCTGCTCTATTTAATTAATATGTTGTGAACCAACAAATACGTTCTTAGTGATGATTTGGGGGAAGTTCTGGGACAGAGAGTTTTTTGAGTAAGTTTACACGGGGCTAATGGGTCCTCATTCGTGTCATTATTTTTATCCTGTTTGTGCTGTCCTACTGGGATACTCGGCCTGTGTTTTCCTCCAGAAGAAAGTCAAGGCAGAACAGCCTGTCTTTCTGCCTATATATATATATAAAATTATATATATAGTATTTAAAATATTGTGTTTTCTGAAACTTCTGCCTTTCTGACACCAAGGTCCTCATGCCTTAGATGCCCCTTGTCTCCCTGTATCCCCTCACTCTGCATTATCTTGTGGTCTTGCTTCATTTATCTTGTAAGTTTTGCTTCTAACTTTGCGATGTGCATCTTACACTCCCTGTGCCTGCAAACTGCCCAGCCCTCCTTTCCTCATTGCAGCTGATAATGGGGCATGGCTGTTTCCACGGAAATGCTCCATCTTCCCATCACTGACTGACAAGCACAGCGTCTTTCTATTCTGCAGTAGGATGAAGCTCTCTTCCTGTCACTAACCATAAATACCCCGCCGCACCTCCTCTCCCTGCCCAGTGACTTCTCTTCCTCAGTTTCCCCTCTTTCCTTCACTGACCTTTCATCCATTAAAGTGTCCCACCTAGCCCACAAACAGCTCACTCTTCCCCAGCCTCTAATAACAGCCCTCACTGATCCCCACGTGTGTTCAGAGATATTAATCCAATCCTCCTGCTACAAGCTTCATGACTCAGCCCCCACCACACTGTGTCTGGCACAGAGAGCCCAGGCATGGACAGATCCCAGTATGGACAGCCCCAGACATGGACAGCCCCAGGCATGGACAGATCCCAGTGTGGACAGCCCCAGGCATGGACAGCCCCCAGCATGCACAGCCCCAGGCATGGACAGATCCCAGCGTGGACAGACCGCGGCATAGGCAGCCCCCGGCATGGACAGACCCTGGACATGGACAGCCCCCAGCATGGACAGACCCCAGCGTGGACAGCCCCCAGCATGGACAGCCCCCGGCAAAAGCAGACTCCATCATGGACAGACCCTGGCATAGGCAGCCCCCAGCATGGACAGACCCTGGACATGGACAGCCCCCAGCATGGAGAGCAGGTCTGAAATCTATAGGGCAGATTGTAGGCTAGAAATGTAAGCCAAGAATTGATTGTGCAACCTTTTAGGCAGATTGTGTTCTTTGGGAAACCCCAGTCTTTGGTGTTCAATTAATTGGAGGAAACCTACCCATGTTATGGGGGACGATCTGCTTTACCCAAATTCTCCTGACTTGAAGCCAAGTCCCTTTCACATGGTAACTTCACAGCACATCCAGACGACTGTGTGACGGAACCCCAGGCACCACCGCCTCGCCAGGCTGATGGAGAATCAGCCGTACGCTTCTGAGAGGAGCCGAGTCCGCTCCCACAGGAGATGGTCCTTCCCAAGCTCTTCCCTTAGAAGTGCAGGATTGTATTCGTCCCGGGCATATGGTCCCTAACCCAAATGAGGTCTCCAGTGTCTTCAGATTTGGCACTTGTTAAATGAAACATGCTCCAACTCATTTTGAAGCAAGGTAGGGTCCTTATTTAAGTTTGATTCACGTGTCTACATTAGACAGATTTCTGGGGGACACCACACGGGGAGCATGATGCTCTGTTTCTGTGTATCTGCTAGATGTGTATCTGCTAGAATAATCATTAGATTTTCATTTTTCCAGGAGATACAAGGGAAGGAAAATAAAAGGATAAATCACATGCTTAGATAACAAAAGAATGGGAGGTGACTTGGTTTTAGGCGAGCATTTTGGGCTTTAAATCTCTGCAGACAAGCCAGCTTCTAGCAGAGGTTCTGCAACTCACTTTCTGCATGGTCAAATTACATAATTTACTCATATCTCAGAATCCCTGAGCATAGAAAATAGCTTGCTTTCCTTTTCTTGCCAAACTCCCAAGGATACACAGAAAAATCCTCTAACAGTTTCAAAGATTCTTGAACAAGATGGAAAGGGGTAAACAATGAAATTTTAAGCCCTTTTGGAAATTCAAATCCAAATTGTTGATTGACAACAAACTCAGAGAGAAACAAATTAGGTTCTGACTATGAAGCAGCTTATTTTATACATTCTTGTCCAGCATAAAGAAATTATATTCTGACCTGGCTTCATATTGCCTATCAGTAAAATACATAAAACAACTTCCACTTAATCATGTTTAGGAAGGAATAGGATTTAGTTCCTTTGAAATTATGTATTTGATTTTTAAAAATTGATGTATCTTCACTTGCACATTTGAATAGATTGCTTTCACAGTTACATTTTATAGGTTTTTTGTTTCATGGTAAGGAGGGGATTAAGCTATCTTCCCTAAAAAAAGGATCCATTTTACACTATGTGTAAAGGGAATGGGATGGAGTTGATATTTCTAGTTTATGCTATTAAAACAAATCGTTGTTTACCATCTGAGATTTCAAATTCACACTTTCAGTTTGTATTATTTATAATTTAGGAAATCTGTTTGCAACATGATTCACTGCCCTACAAAGGCATGCCTCTTGCTAATGAACTGGTGACTCCTTCCTCCTCAACAACCTGTGTTTAAAAATTAATGTTTAATTTTCAATTTAGAAAATGTGTAAAGACAAAAAGGAAATTTAAAAAACAGCACGAGAGATTTAGTAGTAAACATTTTTGCCTTAAATTGATCTCCCCAATGGTCTCCTCTGAAAAGATTAATGCCATCTTAATAAAGGCATTGAAAATACCTCAAAGACAGTAGTACAATTTTTTAAATGGTTGTTTAATATTCATGTAATCTTATCATAAGTCATTTTCCTTTAAACTTCATGAACATTTAACGTCATTGAACATTTAAATATGAAAAACATGAGTCATTTTGAACACTTGATTTTTTAATACCAAGCATCTTCATGTTTTTTCCGCATGTGAAAGAAGAAAAAATGTTTATTACTATGTGCTAGGATCTATTATTATTTAAAATCAAAGTTCCTTAAGGTTGTAGTGTTACGTATTGCAGCAAGGACTGCTTAAAGTCATTTTGTGAAAATCGGTTGAGACTCCCCCACCCACACCAGCCTCAGAGGCTCACACCGGCCCCACCGTCTCGTAACAGCAGCTCCACGCCCTGTTCCTCCAGGTTCCAGGGCGAGCGCAGGACCAGGACAGCCAATCACAGACCTCGGCCCCATCCGGCTCTCCGTGGTTTCCACTCACAGTGAGTCCAAGGCCCTGTTCCTCCGGGTTCCAGGGCGGGCGCAGGACCAGGACAGCCAGTCACAGACCTCGGCCCCATCCTGCTCCCCGTGGTTTCCACTCACAGTGAGTTCAAGGCCCTGTTCCTCCGGGTTCCCGGGCGGGCGCAGGACCAGGACAGCCAGTCACAGACCTCGGCCCCATCGTGCGCTCCGTGGTTTCCACTCACAGTGAGTTCAAGGCCACACCTAAAGTCAGGGAAGTAGGAGTGATGATGGTCTATGGAAACGGGAGAACTGGGGGTTGTGAATCTCAGTCTCGCCGACCCCAGCCCAACCTCATAGCAGGGCAGAGGCAGAGCCGTGCAGGGGTGAGGGGCACACACTCTGCAGGCAGATGGTGAGGGTTGGAAGGTGGATGCCTTCAGCTACTTCCCTACAATATTGGGGCAAGTTGTTGAAGCCCTCCAGACCTCACAGTCCTTGCCTGTAAAGCTAAGTATAGAAAAATATCTGTCTCTGGGGTTCTGCTGAGAACTGAGTTAACAGATGGTAAGCACTGAAACAGTGGGTGGGACCCGTGAACGCTCAGTAATCGCTGGCTAATACTGTGGCATGAGTCCACCAAAGACCCAGCTGTGCCCTACCAAGACCATGTTTACTTTAAGCGCAGTAAATAGAAAAGCCCATACCTAGTTTAGAGCTTCCTCCATCTCTTTATGATAAAGAGCTCAGCATAAGTTTCATTTGGTTTTAGCCCCGAATATAAGATGTCGAAGGGCAATAGGCACAGTCCTCTTGGGAGCCTCTCCTAGGGAAGAGTTGAAAGGAATCCCCCAGGTTCCCAGGTGTCTGCAAGAGGTTGGGGCACAGAAGAGGCAGTTTTGCAGAAGCAAGTGTATTCTTAGAAGAGATAAAATGTTGCCCCAAATATTCCAAATGTTTGCATGGAAGAAATTAAGAAAAAAAGTAGAAGATTATGCTACCAAGCAAAAGACCTCTTTTCTTTTCTTGGGATTGTATCCATGTTTTAATAAAATGAAGGACAAGCATTTTGCTACTACTCCAAGCAAACATCAAGAAAGTGAAGGTTTTCCACACCTCCCCAGTCCCCGACATTCCAACCTCGTTCTCTAGAAGCCACCGGAAGAAGATTAGCATCAGCACACGGCACAGTTAGTAGATGTGTGTGTTGTTCAATTTTCCATATTTATGGATCAGTGCATTCAAATATGACATTTATTTTAATGCACCTAGTGTTTTAAAAACTGTATTGCTCTTCTTCAATACTACATAGGGCAATTTTTGTCTTTCAAAACTTCTATACTTTGGTGTAGCAGAATACATCTAGAAAAAAATAATAGAAGATCATTAGGATGTAAAAGGATATAACAATTTTATTACTTTTGTAAAAAAAAAAAAGGACTGGATTTTTTGCATAAGTATTATATCATTATTATTTAAGTAATATTATCAAATAAAATATTGCAACAGGAACTGCTTAAAGTCATTTTGTTCAAATTACTTAAGTTCCCTCAGCCAAGTAACTGTTTTATGATCTGCCTTAAGTGATTTTAATAATATTTTTTAAATACCTTAAGAAATATATAAACATAAAATGTTATTTAAAATAATGATTTGTAGTTTCATAACTGAGAAGTCTCACTTTAATAGAAAGTGATTTTAATAGAAAGCCTGCCAAAATAGCTTATTAATATATACATTTTTCTGAACTAAAGTCTAAATATAATTTTAATAATTTTCTTAAGTCTTTAATAAATAGTGATGTCTCCTTTTCTCTGTAGGTGGTCTTCCCATTGCAACTTGCATTTATTTGTTTATTTGCTTATTTATTTATTTTATTTATTTATTTTTGAGACAGAGTCTCACTCTGTAGCCCAGGCTGGAGTGCAGGGGTTCTACCTCAGCTCACTGCAACCTCCACCTCCAAGGTTCAAGCAATTCTCCCACCTCAGCCTCCCAAGTAGCTGGGATTACAGACACTTACCACCATGTCCAGCTAATTTTTGTATTTTTAGTAGAGACGGGGTTCCACCATGTTGGCCAGGCTTGTCTCAAGCTCCTGACCTCAGGTGATCCATCTGTCTCGGCCTCCCAAAGTCCTGGGATTACAGGCATGAGCCACCACGTGCGGCCACATAGATGTGTTTTTAAGGCTGAATCCTGTTCTGTTGCACATAGATGCCACATTGTGTGGATCCATTCATCCACTGATGGACACCTGGGTTGCTTCCACTCCATTCATCCATTGATGGACACCTGGGTTGCTTCCACTCTATTCATCCATTGATGGACACCTAGATTGCTTCCACTCTATTCATCCATTGATGGACACATAGATCGCTTCCACTCTATTCATCCATTGATAGACACCTAGATCGCTTCCACTCCATTCATCCATTGATGGACACCTGGGTTGCTTCCACTCCATTCATCCATTGATGGACACCTGGGTTGCTTCCACTCCATTCATCCATTGATGGACACCTGGGTTGCTTCCACTCTATTCATCCATTGATGGACACCTGGGTTGCTTCCACCCTCTGGCTGTTATGAATGGTGTTGCTATGAACGTGGATATAAAATATCTCTTTAAGACACTGATTGAGTTCTTTTAGGTACTTACTCAGAAATGAGACTGGCGAGTCATATGATAGTTCTATCTTCAGTTTCTTTGAGGAACCACCATACTGTTTTCCACAACCACTGCTCCATTAACTTGTTTGTGGTAATCATTACACAATGTATATACATATAAAATCATCAGATTGTACACCACGGTATTCTGGTGGTCACTCACACAGGTGCACAGGGCAGCTTCAAGCCGCCCAGCTGAGGTTGAACAAGCTTCACACAGTGAAACAAGTGTCCTTTTCCCAGTGGATTTAGTGCCCTGCTTTTGCATGTGTGTGTATGTTGCTGATTTCACTGTTTAAATGGCTCCCAATCAATACTGAAGTGCTGACGGCTGCTTCTAAGTGCATGAAGGCTGTTATGTGCTTTATGGAAAATACATGAGCTAGAGCAGGCAGGAGTTATAGTGATGTTGGCCATTAGTTCAAAGAAAATGAGTCAACAATAGATATTAAATCAGGTATCTTTAAACAGAAATACACATTCAACAGCAACTTCCATTTCATCCTCCAGCCCTTGGAAGCCACCATTCTATTCTCTGCATCCACAAGTTTGAGGATTTCAGATATCTCAATTAAGAGAACTCGCACAGTGTTTTCCTTCTATGACTGGCCATTTCACTTAGCATCATGTCCTCCAGCTTCTCTTCAAAGCCTCACTTATGCAAGATGAAAAAGTTCCAGACATCTTCTGCACAATATTTGGCTTTTACTTAATGATATCATACTGCACACTTAAAATTTTGTTAAAAGGATATATCTTCTGTTATCTGTTCTGACTACAATAAAAATAATAATAATAAAATAATAATTATAATAAATGGAATGGTGGTTGCCTATAAACAGGAAGTAAAACAGAAACACATTAAGCCAACTTGTGTGTTGATCAGTGGAAGAAAATGTTGTGACAGAAGCTAAGAGGAACCTAACCTAGTATTTCCCTTAGGAGCAATGGTTTGGTGTTTGCTAATCCAGTCTTTGTAGTGAGTCTGTAGGAGATATTTAACACAAATCATGAGAATACACATAAAATTAACACATAAAAGTCAAAAGCCTTTATACACCAAACTATAATGGGTCAGAGAACATAATGGTAGAAAAAAAAAAACAGCACAAAGATCAAATACAAAGAAATAAACTTCACCAAAAATACACAAAGCGATAGCAGAAAAACTTACAACAGTCCCAAAAAGCACAGGACTCTTTAAGCCCTGAGCCTGAACCAACCCAAAGCCAACCATGCTGGCACCCTGAGCTCCAACCCCAACATCTACAAAATAAATGTCTGCTCTTTACAAGTCACCCCATGTGTAATACTTTGTCAGAGCAGCCCGAACAGACTAAGAAGAGGCTGACGAAGAGAGGACTCTGCACAAAGGCTTAGCTCTGCTCAGTGGATTTGCTTCTCAGAGGAGGATACATCGGCAATTCTGAACACATTTTGTGTCTATGCCAGGAATAGAACAAATAAGTAAATATATTGTGGATAATGAGAGTCCTGTTCTCACCGTCAGAGAAGGAAGTTATGAATAAGGAAGGAGGCTTGCTGGAATGATTCCTCTATTGTCAGATTAAAATTGGAGGTGCCAGTATTGACTCACTCTCTAATACATGGATATAGATACACATAGAAATAAATATGGAAGTGTGTGTATGTGCACAGGTTAATAATATACATGCATTTATTTCTACAACTGTCCACCGAGCAGCCTAGAAATGATGATACCTCAGTAGCAGTGAGCACACCTGTGGAAAATTCATGATTTATAAAAGCCATTCTCTAATAAAAGAGATCAGGTCTGCTTGGAGAAGTGGCTGACTCCACGACCTGAGTCTGGAAATAATGTGTGGTGCTGCAAAGTAAGGATGTACCCACCCCGCTAAAAAAGAGGGAAAAAAGAAAGGCTGGGAGAATGTTAGAAAAAACACTGAAGTCACTCCAAAGCCAGAGGGGCCCCTGGTCACCAAAGCTGGATCAACTGGAAATCAATAATGATAGTATTGCATCATAACCCACAGAATAAAATAAATACCCACAAATCCATGCTTAAAGTAGTTAACGGAATAAATGTACGTAATTGAGTAGAAGGGGTAACACTTCCTTATAAAACAATGCCAAGTAGCAGGTGTAGAGGAAGGAGGAAAGAATGAACTGACCACAACCAATCATCACATCATCACAGCAACCAGGGCAAGACCCGCCATGGGTGCCACTCCCTGCAGGGAAGCTGCCTTTATCTCCAGCTGCCTAAAGAGAGAGAACGGAGGAAGTAAGAGAAAGGTGATATTCAAATTAGAAAGAGCTCAGGATGTCCAAGAGTTGATGAAAGACATTGATCTTTGCATGCTTGGTGACCAGCATTTCCATGCCCCCCACCCTCCGTCTCTCTCTTTCCACTCCCCTGCTCCTGTCTCATCCCAAATGACAGGACCTGTGCAAAACTAAAGGCTTGGACTAAAGTACAGTTGTCCATAACTGTTGCTCTAAATAGTTTTTAACCCCACAAGGTTGGCACTAATATTTCTATGCAGTGCTTATGATACGGATGTGTGTATGTGTATAATAAACATTATTCAGATGTGTGTGTCTGTACACATACACACTTCCATATAATAAATGGATTATTTATTATTTTTAACCCCACAAGGTTGGCACTAATATTTCTATGCAGTGTTTATTACACCCAATGTGCTCTATTTTTGTTGCCTTTAAAACTTCTTTTGTAGATTCCTTTTTCTGTATAAGTACATCATTTAGAAGATTATGTCTTTAAGTGAGCATTTGTGGTCATTCTATTTATCTAAAATGTCTTTATTCTTGAGATGTAGGATTACTTTTTTTTCATTGCTTGATTGACACTTACATTTCTTCAGCCTTTATTGTTGTGAGGAACTGGGCTGCAGAGCAGGAGGTGAATGGGGGCATCCTCTGTATTTACAGCCACACCCCATTGCTCATATGACCTCCTGAGCTCCGCCTCCTGTCAGATCAGAGGCAGTCTTAGATTCTTATGGGAGTGTGAACTTTATTGTGAACTACACCTGTGAGGGATCTAGGGTATGTGCTCCTTATAAGGATCTAATGCCTGATGATCTGTCACTGTCTCCCATCACCCCCAGATGAGACCATCTAGTTGTAGTTGCAGGAAAACAAACTCAGGGTTCCCACTGATTCTACGCAAAGGTGAGTTGTGTAATTATTTCATTACATATTACAATGCAATAAGAATAGAAATAATGTGCACAATACATGTAATGTGCTTGAATCACCCCTAAACCATCCCCCTGCACACCAGGTTCATGGAAAAATTGTCTTCCACTAAACCAGTCCCTAGTGCCAAAAAGGTTGGGAACTGCTGGGATAAAGAAACAGAAAAAACATCCAGAATTTGAGAGGATTTCAGGGAAAGACTTGAATGCCTGGGAGAGCCAGATTCCTGTTAAAGCAAGTAGGTTAAAGTGTTTTGCTGTGCAGAAGCTTTTTAGTTTGATGTAGTTCCACTTGTTTGTTTTTGTTTTTGTTACCTGTGCTTTTGGCATCTTCTCTAAAAAACCATTGCCAAGACCAATGCCAAGAAGCTTTCCCTTAATTTTTCTTCAAGAAGGTTTGTGATCTCAGATCTCATACTTAAGCCTTTAATCCATTTCCAGCTGATTTTTGTGTATGATGCAAGATAGGAGTCCAGTTTTGTTCTTCTGCATGTGGACATCAAGTTCCTGCCACACTATTTGTTGAAGAGATTTCTTTTCTACACTGTGTGTTCTTGGTGCCCTTGTCAAAAATTAGTGGACAGCATACAACTGAGTTTGTTTCTAGACTCTCTATTCTATTCCGTTGGTCTGTGCATCTGTTTTTATGCCAGTGCCACACTGTTTTGAATACTGTAGCTTCATGATATGGTTTGAAATCAGGAAATGTAATGGCTCCAGCTTTATTCTTCTTTCTCAAAATTGCTTTGGCTATTCAGGGTCTTGTGTGGTTCCATGCAAATTTTAGAATTTTTTTCTATTTTTTAAAGAATGGCATTGGAATTCGTGATGGGTGTTTTAATTAACTTGTTTGTGGTAATCACTACACAATGTATATGCATGTCAAATCATCACATTGTACACCTTAAACATATTAAATCTTAGTTTGATTTTAAATCAATATTTTAAAATACAAAAATATTTAACAGGAAGTAGTTTAAAGGAAATTCCAGAGATTCAGATGAGGATACTTTGAGAGTCATGATGATGGTCCACATGGTGGAACGGCAAGACCTAAGCAGATGAGTCAGTGGGTGAGATGGAAGCAAAAGAGGTTGATGGGAGGGCTTATAAAGCTTGCAGGATACAGGAGCAATGCACACACAATAAGTTACTAGTGTTGGTAAATACCCAAGCCTTGTATATTTCTTACCTTGGGCCAGGTGCTGTTCTAAGTGTTTTCATACATTTTCACATTTAATCCTGCAAGTGACCCCTTGAGCAAAAGCCAGCCAGTGACACCTGCATCTCAGGCAGCAGGGCTCCAGAGTCCACAATCTTGAGCTCTGCGAGGTTCTCAGTCATGTGCCAGGAAGGATTCTAGTGTGGAGGACAGCATTGATTTTAAAAATCCAAAACTTCAGCCGTGAAAGAGTTTACAGTTTATTAATGGATGCACAGTGGATGATTTCAAACACTGAGAAGACACCGATCAACAGCCCTGGATGTAGAATAGGAGCACTCTTATCCTGGCCTTCAATTGGGGCAGGTGTTCAGTCCAGTGCTGAGAAAACATGTACACAGAGTAATTTTGGACAATTACCCTGCTTGGATATTTGATTTCTCTTGGCTATCACAAATAATAACAGTGATAATTTTGCTTAAGGATTTTTCTTATTTGATCTGCAAATACAAGCACAAATTTCTAATAAAGCTCTCTTACAGAAGACAATTACATGTTTTACAAAAAAATTGTTCCAGAAAGTCAAAACTTTCTTTTTAATAGCACCACAACTACATGGTTGCTGTATTTCTACATTGTGAGAGCATGACAAGATGGGATTTTGTGTACGTAAATTTGTTTTCCAAATATTCATGTTTAAATGTTGATTCATATCACTTGTTGGCATATCAAGCATGCTCATTTCTAAATTGCCATAATATATCCAATAAGGTAGAATATTTCTGGAAAGCACAATTACCATACACATATTATGAGAAAATGTGATACCATATTATGCTCTGTTGTCATTACAGTGAGAATATGGCACTATGAGGAGATTTTATCAGTGCAAAATTGCATTATGTTCAAATTTATCCATGTGTTAATTCACATTAAACCCCTTCTATTTCTTCAGATGAATGCAAATTCTAGGATTTGCTGGCCTGTATTTTACCTGGAAATTGGTGCAGATAAAAGGCAAAGAAGTGAGAAGGATTGCTGTCTAGGAGCTTTGAAACAAGTCAAAATTATGTTTCCTGGTAGCTGCTATTCTTTTAAAAAGCCAAGATTTAAGGAGAATAATAGAGCAATGTAATTTATTATAAATAGGAATGAGGAAAACCATAACCAACAAAACCCTTGAAAATTGGACTCTTCTTACGAATTATACTAACAATGGGAATCAACATTCCCATCAGAATTTGTAGATTTCAGATACTTCCATCAGGCTTGTTTCTTAATTATCAAGGTTCTTTGAAGAAATTTCCTGTTTGAATCCCTCAAAATAATGACTTTGGGGTTTATTTTCACATCAGCTATGGGTGCTGTTTTGACAAAGCCTTAGCTGAAAACTTGAGGCCATCAGTATCCCTCTCTCCCCTGCAACAATACAGTTCACGCAGGCACTCTTTCTTCCCCACCCATCTTGTGCATAACACCTTGATTTTACTTAGAGTTCCCCTCGTGATCTCATTGTTTATTGGTTGGTTGGTTGGTTTTGTTGAGTTGGTTTGTTTTGTTCTGTTTTCACAGCCTTATTAAGAAGGAAATTTACATTCCATACGATTCACCCATGTAAGCTGTACAATAGAATGCGTAATTCTAGTATATTCACAGAATTATGCATCCATCACTACTACCAATTATAAAACATTTTCACTACCTGGAAAAGAAATATGATACTCAGCCACAGTCCCTCAACCTCTGGATCCCCCACCGTAGTCCTAGGAAACCACTAATCTACTTTCTTTCCCTATAGATTTGCTAATACTGGACACTTCATATAAATAGAATCACACAATACAAGGCCTTTTGTCACTGGCTTTTTCACTTACATTATCTTTTCAGGGTTTATCCAACGTAGCACAGATCAGTATTTTATTTCTTTTCATTGCCAAATCATCTTCCATCCTGAGGCTATACCACGTTTCCATTATCTATCCTTTCATTATATGCTGAGCATTTGGGCAATTTCCACTTTCTGGCAATTATGAATATTGCTGCGTATGAACATGCTTGTACAAGTTTTTGTATGGAACTGTGTTTCCTGTCTCTGGACTACACACCTAAGAGTGAGTCATTTCTTTAACCACTTGGGGGATGGCCGCAAACACCTGCATATATTGCGGGACTCTCTGTCCCCGGTGTCAGTCCTCACTGACTTTCCTATTTTAAATTCGTGACAGGTCTTGTGACTCTCTGCTTTATTCTTCTTATCAATATTACCTTGATTATTTTTAACCTTTTACTCCTTGTAAATATTAAAATCTGCTAACATCTATATGAAAAACCTTGCTTGGATTTTGGAATTAAATTAATCTATAGATTATTTATGGTACACTTGAAAGCACTTTAATATTGAGTACTACCCATGGGTGTGGAATATCTTTCTTAAGATACTTTTTAATGCTTTTTAATAAATGTTTGGCACATTTGTGTACGTATTTTTGCACATTTGTGTACATATTTTACACATTTGTATATGTACGTTTTGCACGTATATCGTTAGTTTTATGCCTAGATACTTGACAATATTGTCGCTCATAGAAATGGTATTTTTTAATTATATCTTATGATTGCTGTTTGTTTGCAGAAATACTTGCTAGGCCCTCCAATAAAATGTTACATGGGTACCATGAAAGCAGACATTCTTGTTTGTCTTCCTTACTTAAATAAAAATGCATCTATATTTTCTATCAAGACTCTTTTTGTTGTGGGACTTTTATGGTTTTCTTTTAAGATGTTAAGAAAGTCTTCTTGTACTAAGAGCTCTCTTTTATTACTTAATAAGTGTCACATGTTATGAAAGCTTCTGAATCAATTGAGATAATCAAATTTTCTTTTTAATCTGTTATTGAGCTGAATAACATTTCAATGTTTTCTACTACTCGTCTGTCTTTGCATTAGAGACCCTAACCAACTTGGAAATGTGCATATCTGTAATATGATGTTGATTTCCCTTCACTAACACTTTGTCTTTTGGTTTTGGAATTGCACATATCATCGAGATTGTCCTGCCATTTTCTTTTCTGCTACTGTCCTGTGGCTTCAGCATCAATATTGCAATGCTCATTAAATCAGGTGAATAAAATGCCCCTTCCTTCTGTTCTGTTTTGTTTTTCCGCTTGTGTGAAATTGGAACTGTGATATCCTTTGGCTGTGTCCCCACCCAAATCTCGAATTGTAATCCCCATAATCCCCACATGTCATAGGAGGATGTGGTGGGAGGTAATTGAATCATGGGGGCGGTTTCCCCCATGCTGTTCTCGTGATAGTGAGTGAGTTCTCATGAGATCTGATGGTTTTATAAGCATCTGGTGTTTCCCCTGCTGGCACTCCTCTCTCCTGCCACTGTATGAAGATGTGCCTTCCACCATGATTGTAAGTTTCCTGAGGCTTCCTCAGGCAGGTGGAACTGTGAGTCAGTTAAACCTCCTTTCTCTATGAATTACCAGTTTCAAGTATTTCTTCATAGCAGCATGAAAACGGACTCATACAAACTGTCTTTAGAAGCTTGGTAGAAGTCATCCATGTAATTATCTGAGTGCTAGCACTCACCTGTAAAGTTATCTGGGGCTGAAAAATCCCTGTGGCAATCTTTTAAACTACTAACTCAATTTCCTTGATAAAATTATTCAGACCTCTACACTCTTAATTCACTTTTGACAAGGTATACTATTTAACAATTTTTCCACTTTTACAAGATTTGTATTTTATCTGGGATTTATAGAGTATTCCATTTTATCTTGGATTACTAAAAACTAACAAAATTTTTCATATTTTCTAATTTTGATATCTCATACAACTGTGATTATCCCAACATGTTATTCTCTAATATTATCAATTTTGCTTTCTCTTTTTCATCTTAATCAACCTTGCCAAAATCATGCTCCTTTTGCCTATCTTTTTTAAAACATCTGGCTTTATTAGTGCCTTACTTTATCTCTGCTATTGATGAAGCTTCAGGGCCTTTGTCATAACTGTTGCCTTCTTACAACTTTTATGAGGTTGGGTCTTGCTCTTTTTCTTACATCTGAAGGTGTGAACTTCATTCATTAACTTTTAACTTTTTTCTGTTCTTATATTTGTTTCTAAAGCATAAAATTCTCATATAAGTCCTGCTCTACTGGGTCCTCTGAGTTTGGATGTGTTATTTACTTCTATTGCCTTCTGGTGGCGTCAGAGGGCACAGTGAACACGCCCCACCCTCTTGACATGAACATGTGATGTCTTACTGATCACACCCCGGGGTCCCCACTGTGCTTTTTACTTAACTTTTGTGTGGAACACATAGGTTGTATTATAACCATTGGTCTACATGTCTCAAAACTAGGCGTGAATTTCTTAGGAACAGAGTTGGGTTTCTCCCATATTTGTATTCAGAGATCCTAGGCCAGCATGGTGCTGGCTCAAAGCAGGCACTTAGGAAATGTTCCTGGAATATACGTTTACAATGTAAAATGGGTAAGACAAACTGTGCATTGATGCAGGAGAAATAAGATGTTTGGTTATGAAGGCACAAAAATGTATAGAAACCACTTCAAACTGTATATTTATTATATTTAACTTGAAAAGATGCACTTTTTTATATTTAGTGCAAAATGTATATTTATTAATTATATTTAACTTGAAAAGAAGCATCCACTAGGATGAATGGAAATTATACCAGCCTTTAAATTCAGCCATCAACCTGGTCCTTCTCACAGCAAAGTCAAAGGTCAGCACATAATGGTTGTGCATTATAATTTCTCAAAAGCAGCCCTCTCACAGGGATGCTGTTTGAATTAGCTAATTGATGACTGCCAAGGGCTTTGGCAAGGCAAGGCTCTGCGTAACTGACAATTACTATTATTATCACAGAGACTAAGATGTTCTGCATTGCTCTGTGAACAAAGGGCCAAGAGATGAATTTGCTATAAGATATAATGTAGCTAACAAAAAAGAAGTGTGAAAAGATAGAACACACAGCATCTCAAGTAGCTGAGATTTGTTTAGAAAGTTGTTTCTGCTTTGTGTTCCTGATAAGGACATCAAAACAGGCAAATAATGGACTTTTTAGATACCCACAAAGACATCCCAAAAGACTGCTCATTTCCTTTGTGTTAAAAATGTGAAACTTTGCATGCAGAAAAGAGTTCTCAAGATTGCCAGAGACTGAGCACAAGTGTTCAGAAGTTAAGACAATAAAGGGACATCTGAAAGACACCTGAGACAAGATAGAGAAAAATATCCTGCTTTAAAGGTGTCATATCTAATGTGTGTATTTTCCTGGACCAAGTTTTTTTTAAAAAATGGCAAACAGATTATTTCCTTCAATAAATTTGAGACATTCTCACCAGGTGCGGTGGCTCACACCTGTAATCTCAGCACACTGGGAGTCTGAGGCAGGCAGACGGAAGCCAGGTAACATGACAAAACCCCTTCTCTATAAAAGATACAAAAAATTAGCTGGGTGTGGTGGCACAGACCTGCAGTCCCAGCTACTCAGGAGACTGAGGCAGGAGGATTGCTTGAGCCCAGGAGGTTGAGGCTGCAGTGAGCCATGATGGTGCCACTGCACTCTAGCCTGGGTGACAGAGCAAGACCATGTCTCAAAAAGTAAAGGTAAAATAATAAATTTGTGGCATTCTTTCTGTCATCCTGGCAGAGAGGATTGGTTGGTTTGATTTGGTTTTATTTTTTCCCTGGGTCATCGGATCATGAGAACATACTCAAGTCTTCAGCCTGAATGAGTGGCTCCATCCCACCTACTGGTGAGGTCAGTTTCTCAGCGCAGCTCATTCCAGCTCGCAGGCCTCACCCTCAGGCCTGTCAGGATCGCTGCAACCTGCCTGGAAGATGAGCTGATGAGCTACTGGCTGGGTTTCCAGTGATACCAAGTTGAGCCCTTTTGTCTGACACCGCTGTCTGAAGCAGGGAGAGAGTAGGAGGATGGAGACCAAAATGGGGAATCCAAGGATGGCACAATTAAAAACAAACACTGCGAGGCCACCACGCCCCGCCGTGCTGGGTCATGGATCAGAGGGTCGGAGAACTGCAGCTGGGACGGTGACATTATTTTCCACATGAGCTCACATGGAAGGAGCTGAGCACGGCTCCTGGGGGTCCCGAATCCTGTGCTGTGATGACTCAGGGGAGCTCTCCCTCCTGCCCCAAGCTCCTGAGCCGCCCCCACTGAGGACCACTTTACCAGTGTTCTGCAGTGTTTCCGTGGATCCTTTTTACTTTACCGGGCACTAACAGGGATAGGAATGGGAGAGAGAAGAGAGAAGAAACAAAATCCACGACAGAGCCTTCGTCAAATTCCGTAATTTCAGAGGCTTCGGGGCTTTCCAAAAGGTTATTGTTGGGGGAGCAACGGCTGATTCCGAGAGCCCAAGCCAAAGCTAATTCTACAGAAGTGTTTGCAGCGATATCGTTGGTCTGATTGGTTCGAGAAAAGGCAAATAAAAAAGGCAACAGTTAAGATCTCTGGTACTAACAACATGGAAACGTTGCTTTCCCACACCCTGAAGCTGTGGGACATTTTCCTCTCGGGGTAGTCAATTAGTAGCATTAATGGGACAGGACTCCGATTAATCATGGCACGAGCCACCCCCTAATGCATTCCATCCATTATTCTCGGTGTTCACTCATCCAGCAGAGTCTTCGAGCTTCCAAGGAAATAATAAAACGGGGCGATCTGAACGCCTCTCATCTCCCTCTTCATCTCATCCACCTCCGGCCGGGTAGTTAAGGAGCCACAAAATGGACAAATGCCAGGGGCTATAAAGGAATTTGAGAAGGATCAGGATAATGGGCAAACTGGCGATGGGATTAATTACGGAATGCACTTACTTTCCCTGGGTGAATTAGCTATAAACCATATGCCTTCTGCCTGCCGCCATGGCCTTCACCTATTTTATCCTCAAAAAGAGATAAGCAGAGAAAACTGCAGCTTTGCAAGAGACATTTGCCCCTTGTTTGGCACTAAGGATCAGCAGGTTGCAATAACACACTCCAGACAGGGCTCCTCAGGCTGCACCGTGCATGTGAGTGGCCAGGAGAGCCGACAGAAATGCAGATTCCGAGGCAGTGAGTTGGGGACCGGGCCAGATGCCACATGTCTGTGGTCTTTTAGCTGCAGCACAAACCAGACTGAAAGTTCTACGGCTTCCAGTACATCCGTACGCATACCACGTCTGGAAAATATGTGTGGAACGGAGGAAAGAACAGTCACTGGAAAGAGAGCCACTGGCGGCTTTTACTGCTCTGTGCAGAATCCTGTAGCCCAGCTGAAGACCACGAAGAGGTTCCTGATGAGAATGTGTGGCTCTATCTGCCTGGTCACTGCCGAGCTGACAATGAGGATTCCAGCACCCAGGGCATGATGACACCACGCTCGCGGAAACGCCCCAGAACTCCTTCTATGTCCGTGGCAAAGGGCAGGGCTCATGTTCCAAAATGACTCTGGATCCAACTGGGCTTCTGGTTCACCCCAATGCTGATTTGTTCCCTGGGTTCTCACAGCCTGAGTTACGTTCAAGAAGAGTTGGGTGCCCTAACTCATGCACATGGGGGCTGCTAGGGGCCTTTCTAACCCTTTCATTCTTGTGGTTTCATAGCCCAAAGACATCGGGGATTCCCCATGCTCACTCAGATAAAATACCTACCATTCTTGGGTTTCGGTTTTTTGTTGTTGTTTTTTTTGGTTTTTTGGTTTTTGTGTTTTTGTTTTTTGTTTTGAGATGGAGTCTCGCACTTTCGCCCGGGCTGGAGTATAATGGCGCAATCTTGGCTCACTGCAAGCTCTGCCTCCTAGCTTCAAGCGATTCTCCTGCCCCAGCCTTCCAAGTAGCTGGGACTACAGATGCCCGCCACCACGCCCAGCTAATTTTTGTATTTTTAGTAGAGACGGGGTTTCACCATATTGGTCAGGCTGGTCTCGATCTCCTGACCTCAGGTGATCTGCCCGCCTCGGTCTCCCAAAGTGCTGGGATTATAGGTGTCAGCCACTGTGTCTGGTCCATACTTGGGTTTTAGGTGGATTATTTCGTAGAAGAAAGGTGAAATTATTCTTAGCATTTTATCTACTATAGACAAACTGTATTATTTTTATGTCTTTTGCAGACCTAATTACTATAGTAAACCCTTTTAATAAGCTTCCTGTTATGGAACATATATTTAACCAACAAGTAGGTTATTTAAATAAGTGCCAAATAGATATCTAAGCAAAATCATTCCATACACAATAAATAAACACATAAACGGGACCCAGTATTAAAAATACATTTAGCCATTTAAAGCTTTTAACTAGTATTTAAAATAACCGAGAATTCAAGTCCCTGTCTCTAATTTGGCTATTTTTATAAATTTACATCTTTAAGCAAAATAACATTTTCTCCTGCATCGAAAATCACACGTAATGGACAATATTAATCATGTTAATCCCACAGCACCGCAGGCTGAAGCAGAAATTCTACCATGCCTTTGAGACAGGCTCTCAGCGCAATCGATTGTCGTGTGTGTTTGTACAACGTGTCCCTAATGACAGCACCATCTCTTCGGCCTGAGGTTCTCTTACTCTCCACCAGACTTGACACCTTTGAGGGAAGTAGGCTTCAGCCCTGAAGGATGGTGTTCAAGACCCCACACTCCAGGGGCCCCATTGAGGCTGGCTGTGGCTGTGGGCACCTTTCCTGGGGCACCAGGGTCTGTGTTTCCCTGAGCTGTCCGGGGTGACCGGCCCCTGAGCTGTCCGGGGTGACTGTCGCCTGAGCTGTCGGGCATGTCTGGCCCCTGAGCTGCCCGGGGGTGACCGGCCCCTGAGCTGTCTGGGGGTGTCCAGCCCCCGAGCTGCCCGGGGTGACCGGCCGACAGCCACTGCTTGGGAGTCCTGCCGTGGACTCACTGCCCATGGCCCCAACCAGCAGACCAGGGTGGAATGAGATGATGGGTATCTCAGCCACGGACTGTGTTAGGGATTAGAGACCACAAAACCCTTCATTCTCCCCCAGGACCTTCCTGAAGCCCTGTTGCCCCTCTGACAAGACAGCGAATCGTCCTTGGCACACTCCTTCGGGAATTCCTCTTCCAAGCCGAGCCTGACTGTCTCCACCTGTGGAGGGGACACAGACTGCACCCCCTGTCTCAGGTTTCCAGGGCTGCTGACTCTGGATCCTAAGAGTATGGGCGAAGATGGCATCTGCTTCTCTGGCACCCCGAGCTGTAAAACAACCCAAATTCTTAAGTTAACAATGTTTCAGAAACTAATGATATAAAGTGATAATTGAAAAAAAAAAAAAAGGCTTATATGAACTCGGAGAGAATTTGTTCTGTTGATATTAGCACAGTGCCACCTAATGGAAATGTGAAATTAATGTATAGTCTTGAAATTTTAGAAGATCACAAAATACCCTATCAAGTTATACAGAAAGCACTTTTCCTCCATTTGTGTACTCTTTTTCAAGAAAATAATGATCTGTATGTTTTAAATGTTTATAATTTTAGTTGGACAAAAATATACACAGTCTAGACATTCACAGAATTCTTCTAAGCCACCATGAAAAGATACTCAGAATTTTTATTTTTGTTTTGCTCTTTTGTAAAACACACAAATATAGAACTTGACATTTTTCTCCATGTTTTAAAAATACTGGGCTGGAAGCGGTGGCTCACACCTATAATCCCAGCACTTTGAGAAGCCAGGGTGGGTGAATCTCCTGAGGTTGGAGTTTGAGACCACCCTGGCCAACATGGTAAAACCTGGTCTCTACTAAAAATACAAAAATTAGCCCGACCTGGTGGTGGGTACCTGTAATCCCAACTACTCAGGAGGCTGAGGCCGGAGAATCGCTTGAACCCAGGAGGCAAGGGTTGCAATGAGCCAAGATCATGCCAGTGCACTCCAGCCTGGGCGACAGACCAAAACTGCTTCTCAAAAAAAAATAAAAATAAAAATAAATACTATCAATGGGGTACTCTAGTATCTTAAAAACTTTATTTTAAGAAATACCACAATTAGACTGGGCATGGTGGCTCATGCCTGTAATCCCAGCACTTTGGGAGACCGAGGTGGGCAGATCACCAAGTCAGGAGATTGAGACCATTCTGGCTAACACAGTGAAACCCCATCTCTACTAAAAATATAAAAAATTCACTGGGCATGGTGGTGGGTTCCTGTAGTCCCAGCTAATAGGGAGGCTGAGGCAGGAGAATGGCATGAACCCGGAAGGTGGAGCTTGCAGTGAACCAAGATCACGCAACTGTACTCCAGCCTGGGTAACAGAGCGAGACTCCCTCTCAAAAAAAAAAAAGAAGTATCACAATTAATTTAGCATAAAATGGCATAGTTTTAAACTGAGTTTTTATTAGAAGTAGATTTTCAAAGATGTTGCAAAAGATTTAAAATGAATTTAAGGATATCTGTCTTTACCCACGTGTTATATAAATGACGATTCTAGGTGAATGTTGTAAAGATCAAGAACATCTGTCACCAAATCTTTACCAGATTTGACACATCTGTCTTTAATCCATTTTAAACCTTCACGTGGTCTAGGTGACTCAGAATAAAATATACAACATTTTATTGCGTATTGTGTTATTTGTAATTTTAAGCCATTTCCTTTACATTTCAGCAGATATTTCCTGATCACTTTTGATGTTTAAGTACCTGTGTGAGCATAATTATGTGTTAAAATATCTCTCTATGATATGATCACTCTTTAAGGACAAGAACTCCTTTAATACACCTCAGGTTTTCCCAGGTATGGAAGATTCTATTAATCACTGGAAGAAGAGTCTCTGGCCAAGTGCACGGCCACTCTCAACTCAGCTTCACACACAAGGCACATTCACGACAAACATTCTACCTAAAGTGTCTCTATTTAGCCTTTCATGACAAATGTTCTATTCAAAGAATATTATTCTATTTAAATATTAAATACATAAATTAGAATATTAAGTATTCTATTTAAAGAAATGTTCTATTTGAATGCTCTATTTAAATAGCACATTCATGGCAAATTTAAAGTATCTTTCTATTTAGCCTTTCTATTACTAGAGTTAAAGAAAAAATATAAAAACATGAAATTCTGTTTTGGTATCTAAACCTCTTTATCGACTTACTCAACACACATCCACATAGAATCACCATGGGCCACCCTGTGCAGATGGGACGAACCCCATAAAAAAATTGAACAGTAGAAACATTGAAATTGCAACAGAAAAAAGGAATGATTACTTCAATTGTATCGTTATGAAAAAAACTTCTGTGACAGCAAACATGAAAGTTTCCTAGGCCAAGATAATCTGCCAGAAACTAAGCAGATGGTACTGAGCTGAATTACTTTGTAGTTACTTCTTCTGAGGCAGGTTGGAGCTCATCACAGTTACCTTAAAGCTCCCCATATTGTCAAAACATAAAAATGAGACACACATTGTCGGTCGGTAGTAGCAGCCTTGCAGCCTCTGCCAACCTTTAATTAAGAGGCTTTGATGTTAAGAACTTTCTATTCCGGGAACAATGGTATCCCATAGCTGTTACATGATGCAGATAAAATGTGCAGAAAGATCATGAGGACAATGTATACCATTAATTTGTGTAATAAGAGCAGGAGTAAGTAGTTCCTATAACACTAGAATGTTTCTGTAAAATACACGGTTTACGTTCTGAAAATTCTGCCTTTAATCGCAGTTTAGTATGGCCTTCTAGGAAACAGGGCTCCTCATACGAATTTTGAAGAATCTCACAAATTTGAAAAAATAAATAAAAAATACACATTAAGCATAGGAAAAGTTTCACATCTAGGAAAAAGGTAAAAGGTAATTCCAAGATGTTTTTTATTAATACAGCAAAAATTTAAAATGTGCTGTAAGCTCAAGATCTAAATGTGGGAGGAGCGCTATATTGAATAAACTGATAAGAAAGAGACTCTAATGCTCATTCCATTTATTTATTTTGTTTTTTTTTTTTATGAGATGGAGTCTCCCTCTGTTGCCCAGGCTGGAGTGCAGTGGTGCGATCTCGGCTCACTGCAAACTTTGTCCCCTAGGCTCAAGCAATTCCACTGCCTCAGTCTCCCAAGTAGCTGGGATTACAGGCACATACCACCAGACCCAGCTAATTTTTGTATTTTTGGTAGAGACAGGGTTTCACCATGTTGGCCAGTCTGGTCTCAAACTCCTGGCCTCAAGCAATCTGCCCACCTCGGCCTCTCAAAGTGCTGGGATTACAGGTGTGAGCCACCGTGCCTAGCCTCTAATGTTCGTTTCAGAGAAATAAAATGTAACACCACAAAATTCAAAATCAAGTCTCATCCCCTCCTTGGGGGATGGCGAGAGAAGGACATTTCCCGTTGCAGAACTTGTCCAGAACAATTGGTCAATTTCAACCTTGCTAGCCTGGTGTAATCGTTTTTAAAGGGTTAGAGAGGCCGTATCTCAACTCGCGTTCATTCTGAAACATCTACCATAGACAAAGCTGTTCAGAGGAGCCACTTAACCTTTTTCACAAAATAGGTCTGATTTTCCAAGTGAGACCTTGGAGGAGAAGGTGGTAACTGGCAGCCATGTGGTCCCACGGGAAGTACCTGTAGAAGAGAGGCTGTCAACCATGAAGACTGGCCATCGGGGTGCCCAATGTCACTAAGTATTACGATAGCACAGACAACAGGCTTGTGGAAAATCTTTAGAAACAAATGCTTTGGTTTTTCAGAAATGGTTTTAATAAAAATGTCCCAGTTCTATAATTTAGCATGTCATTCATTGCTTTAAACAACAGATAGGTCAATTCTGTGTTTCCTCTAACATAAAATACATGGAAACACACGGGGTAAAATTTGTGTTGTACTCGCGAGCACAGCAGGCTGACTTCTCCACGTGTTCAACAGCACAGCGAATACCTTCCTTTCCACTTTTATCTTTCTTGTCAGCGCTAATTTATCTCTTCTGCCAGATTTCTCCCGAAATATGACTCTATTCCACTTCTAATCTCCCAAACCCCAACGTTTAATCCCATTACTCTTTGAGTAAAATGTGTTCCTTTCAACTGAATACTCAGTTATATTTTCATGAGATATTTTCTTGTGTTTTTACCAAGTGTTGCTAACAATTGTGTTGAAAAAAAATCAGTGCCGTATATACTTTAAAGTCAATTCTAGTGGTTGCTTAGTTTTATGTGTTCAAATTTTTTAGATTCCCCAGAATTAGTGTTTGGTTTTAAAACACAGTTCAGTAGGTCAGAAAAGAGAGATTTTCATGCAAAAATACAACAGATTCAGGAAACCCAACACTATATCTAAATTCTGACTCAATTCAGGCAACGCAGTTACATCGAATGGTGACATAATCAAAGCTAGAGACGCAATGAGGAGTTAGAGAAATGCTGAGCTCTCCAATCTGCCATCACGAGTAATCACTGAGAAAACAGAATGCTCGATTGAAAGATGCTGCGGCTCTGTGACCCTTTCAAAATTATCCAAAGACAGTAAATTAAAGAAGAAATTGCCTTCAGAATGACAGTAGCTCTCACACAAAGAGTCAGGTGTTTTGGCAAAAGCCTGTGGAAACCAGGGATTTCACCCTTTTCTCAGCAAAACTCATGGTCGTCACCACCCCCTTGGCATCAGCCTCAGGACGTGGCTACAATGAATGTCCAGGAAGACCTGGAAGAGCCCAAACCAGGGTTTATTTGTTTATTGTGACAAAATACACTAACACAAAATGTATTGCTTTAAGGCCGGGCGCGGTGGCTCAAGCCTGTAATCCCAGCACTTTGGGAGGCCGAGACGGGCGGATCACGAGGTCAGGAGATCGAGACCATCCTGGCTAACATGGTGAAACCCCGTCTCTACTAAAAAATACAAAAAAAAAAACTAGCCGGGCGCGGTGGCGGGCGCCTGTAGTCCCAGCTACTCGGGAGGCTGAGGCAGGAGAATGGCGTGAACCCGGGAGGCGGAGCTTGCAGTGAGCAGAGATCCGGCCACTGCACTCCAGCCTGGGCGGCAGAGCGAGACTCCGTCTCAAAAAAAAAAAAAAAAAAAAAAATGTATTGCTTTAATCATTGTAAGTGCACAATTCAGTGGCACTAAGGACATTCACATTGCTGTGCGACTGTCACCAACATCCATCTACAGAACATTTTCATTTTGCAAAACCAAACTCCTACCATTAAACAATAACTCCCCATTCTCCCCACCCCCTGCCCCATGTCACTCCCATTCTGCTTTCTGTCTCTATAAATCCAACGACTCTAGGGACCTAATATAAGTGGGATCATACAGCAGTCATCCATTTGTTCCTTTTGTGACTGACTTGTTTCACTTCGCACAATGTCTTCAAGGTTCTGCCCTGTTGTAACAAGGGTCAGAATTTCCTTTTTATATAAGACTGAATAACATCCCATTGTGCCAGGGGATGGTGGCTCACGCCTGTAATTCCAGCACTTTGGGAAGCTGGAGTAGGAGAATCCCTTGAACTCAGGAGCTTAAGACCATCCTGGGCAACATAGTGAGACTCCAACTCTACAAAAAGCAAAAAAATTAGCTAGGCACGGGGGTACACACCTCATGTCCCAGATATTCAGGTTGTGCTGGGAGGGTTGGTTGAACCCAGGAAGTCAAGGCTTTAGTGAGCCATGATGACACCCCTTCACTCCAGCACCTGGGCAACAGAGTGAGACCCTGTGTTTAAAAAATCTCATTGTATGTATAGACTGTATTTTACTCATGCATTTACCCATCAGTGCACATTGGGTTGTTTCCATGTTTTAGTTATTGTGAATAATGCTACTATGATATTTGATGTTTGGTCTGCATCTGTATACCACATGATTATTGTAAGAATCTGGAAGCATGACATCACGTACACACACATTAATCCCAGAAATACTTCCAATCAAACCCTTGAATCCTTGGGATTCCGAGAGGGAACAAGTAAAAGGAGAAGAAGATATCTAATGCACATTGCAAGCTGGGCGTGATTATGAAGTCATCTAATGCACATTGCAAGCTGGGTGTGACTGTGCAGATATCTAAGGCACATTGAAAGCTGGGTGTGATTGTGAAGATATCTAATGCATGGCTTCTCTTCCTGCCATAATCTTTGCAAAGGCGGTTTCGTGGGTAAGGGTGAAAATATTAAAAGCTTTAGGGACAATTAACTACTTATGGTACACCTCCTCCAGAACCTCACTGCAGTAGCACCAAGCTTTACGTACCAAGACAGGAGGGTGGGTTTTTCACAGGCTGATCAGATGAATTCCTGCTGCAGTGAGGGTCCAAAAAGGACGCGAGTCTCTCTCCTCAAGAAGTTTACAACCTGGATGAGGGGTAAATCTTGCCAGATATGATGGTGGGATGTGCAGTCTTGGGAGGACATCTGACTCAGATAAGAAGGACTTCCTGGAGGAGGCGATGTTTTCGAGCTGGGTCCCGAAGGATGAGAAGGAGTTACCCAGAGAAAGAGTAAGGCAAATATTTCACATGGAAATGGAAAGTCCAGAACTCTAACCATAAAACTGAGTGAAGTAGATTTGAGAAACAGCAAGTTAAATATGGCTAAGGAGAGAGTGCAAGGTGCAGACGGTGATGATCTTGAAGGAGACAGCAGGAAAACACAGGAGGTCCGCAGGGGTAGGGAGCCATATGGAGGAGATGGGCCTCCACGCTGGTGGTAGCGGGACCACTGGAGAGGACTGAATGAGATTTAAATTTAGAAATGTCCTTCTGTCTGCAGTGTAGAGAATCCCAAAAGCTTGCCGGCCGGTAAGGAGGGCAGAGCTTAGGAGACCAGGGACAGAATCAAGGTCAGCGATAATGGAAGCCGGGCTGGCCGTAGAGAGAAAAATGCACATTTGGAGTGTTCTTGAGAATCCAAGTCCTCGCTGATGAGTTCACGTGGGAAAATGAAGGGGAGGGGGCTTCTGGGGTTCTTTGGCTTGTGAATAGAGAAATTGGGTCCCTGGTGATGCCATCTCTTAGACAGGGAGTACCCGGCAGAGGCGAACACAAGATCAGAAAGGTGATAAAGTCTGCTGCTGTCAGCCTTTCCATGGTGCACCCTGAAAGCACAGGAATATCCGCTTTGGGGATTGTAGGCAAAAACAGAACTGGGAGAGGGACTATTGGGATTAAATGTCCTCAAATTTGTGGGACATGGATTAGTTGTCTACCAATAAAACAGGGGCCAGCCTTTAAGAGTAAAGGGTTCAGTTCTCAACCCAGATTCTTCCCTTCCTGATCCACATGGCTTGGTCCTTAGTGCTTCGCTCCTGGGCAGAGCTTATTTCCATGATCGGGGTTAAGCTAAAGGTGTTGTTTGCATCAAATGTAACACCATCTGCGTGAGTCCTCACAGTCTCCCACACCAAGAAAAAAAGTTGTGCGTCCATCGTGTCTCCCGACATGAGGTGACTTCATTTCAGTTTGTAAAGTCATTCTTTCTGAGATGTTCTCATTAAATAGCTATAGTTAAAAGTTAGATATTTCCTACTTTATTAAGTTACTTATTGTTCAATGCCATTTTCAATTATTGAAAGGTTTGTTTTTTAGTGTTTCTCATTAAATTAAGGGACAGCTCCTATAATTTCTCTATCTCCAGTTTAATATTCAAACCGAAAAGGTACAGGACTTTTTTTTTTCCAGAGAGTTTTGAGATTTGAGGATACTAGTCATGAAATATGCATCATAGAAGAGGTTTCAAAGCAGTGGCCAATCTGTATGCAAAATCCCATGCTAAAACCCGTAACTGTCTAAGTCAGATACAAAGCAATTCAGGAAAAAAAAATAGGATATTGCAAACCACAAAGATCTCAGGTGGCCTTCTGGGGCTAGTAAATCAGTTCTGAAAATGCACTCTGGCTGGACTCCTGCTTGGAGCTCTGGGTTGAAGACTCCAGGCATTCATTTTACCAACTACGAAAAAAGTCAGCCCAATTTTAAGTTATAGAAGAGAAGAAAAGGAACGCACTGCTTTCAGATGCTTTTAGCTCAGCTGTAATTCAAAACCAGCCTCAATACTTATGCTTAGCTTTCTGCTAGTATAGCTTAGAGTTCAATCTTCAAATCCTCATTTTTTTTTTTGGTACAAAAACTATAAAAATTGTCATTACTTATTGCAAATACCTATACCAATTCATGTTCCTACAGATGATTTTTGCCCGGTTTTAAAACCAAACTGTACATCAAATAGTGTGTTATTAAGGTGAGCTCTTACTAACTCTCTTAGCTTGAAAATGGAAATGTCTCCTTGATCCAATTAAAGCTTCCACTAAATTTTGGCAACACCAATCATAAGATTTGCGTCTCCTCTGTAGCAGACACCCTGAAACTCAAGAAGCTTTTAGGACCTATGTCTGGCTGGGCACAGTAGCTCATGCCTGTAATCCCAGCACTGTGGGAGGCTGAGGTGGGAGGATTGCTTGAGCCCAGGAGTTCAAGACCAGCCTGGGCAACACGGAGAACCCTCATTTCTGTAAAATGAAAATAAAAATAAAAGAACTACCTATGCAGAGGCTGCCCATCAAACCAACTGCACTGAGATTTCTCTGTGAGGGCTCAGCATCTGTCCACATGTTTCTGAACTGCCTAGGGGTTCTTATTGTATTGAGAGTTGAGGATCATTGCTCTAGCAAGTGATATTCCTTTTCATTAAAATTGAAGACAGAGCCAATAATTTACTGAGAAATTGAACACCAATGAATAAATAATTAAAATGGCAATGATATAGGAAAGCTTTATGCTTTTTCACTTATCTAAATTCACGAAATTGTTTGGACATTGTATCTTTTTTTTTTTCCTTTTTTTAATTTTTGAGACTGAGTTGTGCTCTTGTTGCTCAGGCTGGTGTGCAATGGTGCAATTTCAGCTCACTGCAACCTCCACCTTCTGGATTCATGCAATTCTCCTGCCTTGGCCTCCCAAGTAGCTGGGATTACAGGCACCTGCCACCATGCCAGAATAATTTTTGTATTTTTAGTAGAGATAGGGTTTCACCATGTTGGCCAGGCTGGTCTCAAACTCCTCATCTCAGGTGATCTGCCCACCTCAGCCTCCCAAAGTAGCCATCATGCCCGGACTCCTTTATTTTTTCTTTTTCCTAAGTAAGACTGATCAGAACCTTTGACACCCCCTTTGGCTTCTACTCCAGTGACTACAGTCTGTGGCCACAAGAAGACCAACTGTCCCTTCCCCTCCTCCCCAACCCCCTCCTCAAGTGCAGCCAAGCCGAGCTACACCTGTTTGCCCAAATAATTTTTGATTCCCTCTACCTCATTAATACACTGTTCCTGATTCTCTGAATTGCAGATGGGCAGACAAAATGCACCCAGGAAAAGTGACACTCTCCTATGAGAAAACATGTGGTGGGTTCTCTCTGAACACCCGCTGTTAACTTTCTATATCAAATGCCCTTTCTGATGCTGGGAGTGCCCCTTAGGGTGGCCACACCCTCACCTCACTTCTGAGGCAGTGTCAGTGCTCAACACCTTCTGTGGATTGTGTCGTTTTGAATAAGAAGAGAAACAAAAACAAACATGTTTCTTCTTTGTGAACCCCAAAAAGAGCATGCAGGCTCTGAGGCGGGTCATTGATAAGACAGCAGGTCATACCTGAAATCAAACAACCCTTTAAAGACACAAAGAACTCCAGAAACTGCACTTCCAATCTCCATTTTAAATAAGCCAAATTCTGTAAAATATTTGAAGAAGTTTATTCTGAGCCAAATCTAAGTGACCACAGCCTGTGACACAACCTCAGGAAGTCCTGAGAATTGGTGCCCAAGGTGGTTGGGTTACCACTTGATTTTATACATTTGAAGGTGACAGAAGTTACAGGCAAAGGAATAAATCAATACATGGAAGGTGTGTACATTGGTTTGGTCCAGAAAGGAAAGACGTCTTGAAGCTGACAGGGGTGGGAGGGGTTGGTTACAGGTCACAGGTGGATCCAAAGACTGAATGAGTCAAGCTTTGCCTAAAGAGTTGAAATGAGTAGAATGAAATGTTTGAGTTAAGATAAGGGGTGTTGTGGAAGCCAAGGTTCCTGGTATGTAGATGAAGCCTGCAGGTAGCGGCTTCAGGGAGAATAAATGGTAAATGTCTGTTATGGGACCCTAAAAGGTGACAGACTCAGTTAAGTCTCTCCTGGATCAGAAAATGACCTAGAAAGGGATGAGGATTCTCTATAGAATGCAAGTTTCCCCTACAAGAAATAGCTTTGTGGGGCCATTTCCAAATATGTCAAAAGATATAGTTGGGGATAAAATACTCTGATTTCTTCAAGGCTTGCTATCTATCATGTGATGCTATACCAGAGTCAGGCTGGAACTGAGTGTCTTATTGCTACCAAGAGTCTGTTTTGTCAGTCTTGGGTTCTCTGTTGTATCATGTAAATGCTGGTCAGTTGCACCTGAATTGCAGTGGGAGAGGGTGTAACGAGGTTTGTCTGATGCCCCCTTTCCCGTCACAGCCTGAGTTCATTTTTCAGGTTTCTTTCAGATCCCCTTGGCCAAGAGCAGGGGTCCATTCAGCCAACTGGGGCTTTAGAATTTTATTTCTGGCTTACACCAAATACCCAAACTTTGCATGAAACTTTTGAAAAGATCCCAAGTCTTTGCATTGAAATTCTAAAAAAAAAAGGTATCAAAGAAGAATGGCAATGCTCCCAACACCTGCATAAAGCAAGCAGAGAAATCTGACACATAGATCAAGCATTCGATAAAAGATGCCAAGATTTTTAATACACCATTACATATGAGGCAGTGTGAGAAGCAGGCAGAAACTCGCTCATCATGAGGCCTGGAAGAGTGTCATGGTGGACAAGGCTGGGGCAGCCACGCTGGAAAATAATCCACAAGGAGGCATCCCAGGAGCAGCTGCTGAGCCAGCAAAGCAAGTCCTGTGGGAATCTACTCAGCTGTGATGTAAGTGCAGTTATAGGAGCGCTCATTAGCATAATACTGAGCAATAGACCGGTGGAGATGAGAAGTGAGACCCCAACCACAGGGAGAAATCAAAGTCACTTCTGCTTCCGTGGCTCGTGCTGAAAACGGAGGTTACAACACGCTGATCCTCTTCATTGCCGAACCGGATAAGATGTTTTTTGTTTTCCCTAAGTGATTTTTGCAGCTACTTGAAGAAAACAGAAACCTGTTGCTGTTGTTTTGTTTTAAATGGACATAGCTATTTTACCCAGAGGAAGCCGTCACCAACAGTGGCTGGACGGGGCCCATGGGCAGATGAAGGTGAGACCACTTTTTCCCCTGTGCAAATTTCTGCTGATGACGCCCAGACAGAGCTGCTTGGTTAAGAAGCAAACTGCCTTTCAGATTTTAATGTTCAGGAAGGAGAGATAAACCCACTGGAGTTTATAAATAAAGACCAGAATGGCTTTCTCATTTGCTATGATAAGCTTTTGAGATTTCTGCAACAGATGAAATCATGAGGTATTTGTCTTCACATACAATGTTGTAGAAAATAACACTTTTTTTTTCTCCATAGTGCTCTGGCTGATATTTTCCAGTCTTAGAATTATGTCAGGAAGAAAGTTACAAGTAGGTGCTAAAGATCTTCAACACCCCCTCCCTTTAATTCTTGCTAATTCCGTCATAACAGAGAAAATAAGTTCAACAGGAGGAGACCAACATCAGAGCTGCACACAGGAGAGACACCAGACGAATGTGAAATGAAGCCCTGCATTCATTCTCCTGGAGACGACCAGGGTGGGCACTCGATGCATGTGAACCCAAGGGCTTCGAAAACCAATTAACCATGTGATTTTCTTCTGCTAGGAGGCCACTCTACCTCCTCCAAATTCTGGGTTTTACCTCTAACTTAAATCCATACTCCATAGAGTCTTCCTAGTTGTACAAAATCACTATTGCTTGCACAAGGCTGTGCAAAGTTTTAAATGCTTTGTTCTATTCTATAGTGTAATGGTTGAAAACATGGGCTTTGCACTTCAGAATGATCTGCATCTGAGCCCAGCTTTGCCACTTACTACATAGATGACTTTCAGCTTTACTTGTTGTTTTGTTTTGTTTTGCTTGAGATACAGTCTCACTCTGTTGCCCAAGCTGGAGTGCAGTGGCATGATCTTAGCTCACGCAACCTCGAACTCCTGGGCTCAAGTGACCCTCCTGCTCCAGCCTCCCACGTAGGCACATGCAACTGCACCTAGCTAATTTTTTATTTTTTGTAGAGATGGGGTCTCACTTTGTTACCCAGTCTGGTCTCAAATTCTTGGGCTCAAGCAATCCTACTATCTTGGTCTCCCAAAGTGCTGGGATTACAGGCATGAGCCACTGCACTCAGCCAACTTTGAGTTTTAAAAAAATCCTGCTTTACATTACTCACAAATGTATTGGAGATAATAATATTTATTTCATCGAGCTTTTCCAAAGACTATATAAAAGAACACAAGTAAGATATTTCTCTAGAACTCAACACATATTATAAGTTCAGCAACTGTGAGATAGTTGGGCAAATCAAAGCCAGATACAATCACCCCCATTTGACAAATGAGGAAAGAGTCTCAAATACTGTGAGAGATGAAAAGAGGACTGGTTTGTTGGACTCACTGTCCTTTCCTGAGTGTGGTTCCACAGGTGCAGCCGAGCCAGCTGCCAGCCTCCGCGGCTCCTTTCCTGGAATTCAGAATTGGCATACTGGGATGCTAGCGAGTCTTTGGGGGGCACCTGAAGTACGAGGCTGTGTTTCCAGCAGTTGAGAGAGAGACAGAAGCAGAGTCAGAGAGAGGATGGGAGGGAGAAAAGGGAGGGAAACATGGAGAGAAACTGACAGAGAGGAGGCAAGAAAGGAAAAGCCTGTAGCTAAGACAATTCTATTAAAGAGAAACCTTGCTAAATGGTGAGCATAAGCACAGGAAGCTTCTGAGACCCACTGGAACCTCCCTCAACCCATCCCTGAGCTTCTAGCACTCCTCCTTAGGATGGCAAAATTCCGGGCCCCTGGAAACCCCACACATCCTTTCCAGGAGCTCCTGCTCAGTCTTAAGATCATGAAATGGCGTGGACAAAAGATGCATCTCTCCAGAATCCACTGTTGCATTCATAGTCGGGTCTGAGCCACAAGCTGGATCTACAAACCCACAGATGGAGAGGAGTGAGCTCCCCAAATCGTATCTAGGTGGTCACTTGCAGGAGAATTCTAAGTGTTTCAGGTATGTTCTGATCCCACTTCCCTCTTTTTACGAAAACAGCCGTGGGATTTTGCACACACGTAAAATAATGGTCGTGTGCAATAGCTGGAAAAGGTGATGTCGAGAGAGCCGGCACCGGGCAAGTCTCCTAGCTCCAACGCTCAAACAGGCTGCAGTCAGGACGGTGGCTTTCAACTTTTTGTGTGAACCCTGGACACACTTTTGAGAGTTGTGAACCTTGGGAGCACTCTTGTGGGGATTAAATTGCACACAGAGTATTCTACCTTTCCTTTAGTTGCCCAGCAAAACCAAGGCATTACTTGAAGAAAACTATTAATTCCCTTGACCATGGTCTCTTATAAGCTGGAGACCTTGTTCTCCATGTTTCTGTAAATACACAATATTCTGGGGTGCTGGCCTGACAGCATTCTCTGCCTCTTCAATCTCACTGAAGTGAATTCTACTCCACTCTGCCCCGGCATGTAGGATCGGCTCAGCTCACCAGTCAGTCAGACTCATATCACTCTTAGCTGATGCAGCCTCACTTCTTGCAAAAATAAACTCTGCCTACAGACAAAATTTGATAACCCTGTTGTGCAGGGTTTGGGAAATACCTGTGTTCTTTAGAACCCAAGTTGAGAACCCTGACCATGGAGACAGTTCACTGGAGTGGCCAAGTGTGTGAGTTTTTTTAATGAGCTAAATCTGGTTTCAAGGGTGGTGTGACCTTGGATAAATTTGCCAACTTTCTAAGCCGGTGGGTGCTAAAATTATCTCCCATATTGGGTTATGTAATAAATAAACAAGGCAATGTACATGAAGTGCTCACAGAATGTCAGACAATTCATAACTATGAAAAAGTAATTGCACATATTTAGTTTTACTTTATGTCTACTTCCTGGCTATAATGGCACATGCCCTGGGGGCCTGCATTAATATTTAAAGATCATCTGGATATACACCTTGGGTTGAAATACCTAATACATTTCCAGATTCCAAATGGAGTGCAAGTTGGGGGAAGCTGTTAATATCCTAAACTTAAACATCTATTTCCATAATTTACAATTAACATTTTATCTGTTTTAGTAGTTTTATTTTTCTTCCCCCACCCCCTGCTCCCACTATCTGTGGAAACTTTAGAAGAAAAAGAATGCAGAATGAACAATTACAAAAGGCAGCTAACTCATATCAAGGAGAATGACTGTCTTTGTGGAAATTAAATGCCTGTTTCTAAGTACCATGCATATTCATAGTGCTTATTTATGTCCTGATAATGGAAGTGTCATCTGCTGTGAATGCCCAGATTCATCCTCGTTTTCCAAATGAGTCCACGGTTGATGACTAAGGAACCCTGTGGTATGTTCATCTTTGCTGCAGTGACACTTAACACCCCGGCCCTTTAGAGCTTTTGAACCACTTTCACTAAAATTGCAAACAAACTCAACTATCTTGTGATTTTAATTAGTGCAAAAATAACCTATTTTGTTAACAAGAAAGAAACTGATTTTACAACAAAATCGGGCAGGTACATTTGAAAAACTAGCAAAATGAGGTAACTGCAGAGAGAAATATTACCCTGCATGGCACCAGGCCCGTGAGGGGGCTTAATAAATATTATTTGATGCTGATGCTGATAAGGGTAACACTTCATAAGGCAAAGAAAACAATCTTGGGCCACTGGTATCATTAGATTTTCTGATGGATACCTACTCTCTGTTTTTCAAGAAACTTAGAAATAAGCTGAGGCATTTTGGATACAAATGACAATATCAGGGCTCAAAGGCTGTGCCAGTTGCGTTGCATTCATTTTTGCAGAACATGGTGAAAACGAGATCGTAAATCTGGATTTCATCTCCGAACTCATGTTTAGAATCCCATGCAACTCCTGAGAATTCTGCTACAAAACACTTCTGCCAGAGATATTTGCTGAGGAGAGAATCATGCCCACATGGAATTCCCTGCAACTGGCCTCATGAGACAGTTCTCGTCCATATTGAAAATGAAGCAGCCAGCACAAGGCACAGCCTCTTGGAATATGTTCTATGCAACAAATTCGTCTTTAGGGTGGACATTAGTACTGCATTAAACACTGTTACAGCCATTGTAATTTTTGTAGCAATACAGTGAGTATAAAATGAAAGTCACTCCATTAACTAACAAGCACTATTTTACAAAGGTCTGCTTGTGAGTGTGTGTGGGAGTGTGTGCATGTGTAGGTGTGTGTACGTGTGTGCATGTTTACTCATTTAAATCCTCCCCTATTGTGTTGGGGTCATTCATTACCATGCACAGCCCCCCACCCCCACACTCACATGCTGCTCTGCCCATCTGAAGACACCAGCAGTCACAAGAGGGCTTTCATACGAAGAGAGTTGGGGAGGTGGAGATTTGCCAACAGAGGTCTTCAACACCTAGGAGAGTGCTGGAGGTCCATTTTCACAACCAACTGATGTGCTGGGTGGTGTCATAAAAGAGAGAATGACCAGAACTTCAAATGAATGCCAACCTACCTTCGATCATGATAAATACCATACAATGATGTTTGCTTGGAATGTGTCACAGAAATGATGAGCAAAATGCCACTCACCTAGTGATTTTAGACATGCTAATTGATGTCATAATCATTTGGTTTTGAACAGTTGTTTATAAACTGAATTTCTGGCTTTTCTAAATACTTAGAATTCTACCCCCGACCCCCCTTTGAGGTTTATTTAAATACATATGGCTGCTGTAGGCAGAGAAACTAGCTCAGAAGAGTGTGGTTGTGCTATGATCTCTGGAAATGACTGCACTGTCTGTTAACAGTGCATAATCAGGTTCACCATTACAAAAAGGGGACTTAGTCCAGTCTTACTTTATGTAGGAAATTATCCTGGGGCTTTAAACTATTAATATATTAAGGTATATACAAAGATAACATATACAAGAGATGTTGAATAACCAACCCAAGACCACATTGGGACAAGGTACACTGGGTATAAATCACAAAAGAGCAGGGACTGTGACTCTTTCTTCCACATTACTCCAATGTCTGTTTTATTTCCTATTATACAGCTGGAAAAAGCTGCTGAATTAAACTGGACTTGTAGCCCCAGAGCGAGGCGTCACATCCAGGAGGCCATCAGCAGCAGGTCTTTGTTGAGCTGCTGAAAAGGAACTCTCTTCTAACTGGAAGCAAGTATGAGAAATTTCCCCAGTTCTGTCCCACGCCACAGCATCACATACGGGAAAAGCTAACATCAAGAATGGCCTGGGATCTGCAGGGTCTTCTCAGTTCTTCATCCTCAGTGCTTGACTGTGGACAGTCCCATAGATTCACAGCCATGAGTGCAAGGGAGGCTTACTCTGTTTTGAACATAGTTTAGAAAAGCAGGAGCACATTTCTAAACAACTGGCTCCTTTCCAAACTGCATTAAGACCAGAAGAATGCAAAGTATGAAGTCAAGCAAGACTCCAGCCCAACTGAGATCATCTGTGACACGCTTTAGAATAGTTGGAGGGACATCCACGTTAAGTGAAACAAAAACATTAACTATGAGGTCCAGCAACCCCACTTCCCTGTGTTAAAGATTTGGAATCAGTGGGTCCAAGAGATATCCACGCTGCTTAGTTCATTGCAGCACGATTCGCAATAGCCAAGTTACGAAATCAGCCTAAGTGACCATTAAGGGACAAATGGATAAGGAAATTGTAGCTTATACACACAATGGAGTATTATCCAGTCCCTTAAAAGAAAAAAAAATAAACTCTGTTATTTGTGACAACATGGATGGAATTGTAGAACATTATGGTAAGTGAAACAAGGCAAACACAGAAAGACAAGCACTGCATATCCTCACTTGTGGAATTAAAACAATTAACTCAGAGCAGCAGAGAGGGGAATGGTGGCTGCAGAGGCCGAGGGCTGGGAAAGTGGAGACAGGACAGTCAAAGGTACAAAGCTTCAGTGAGATCAGAGGATAAGTTTGGTATTTTTTAGATCAATAGCACAGAATGCTGAATATTCTGCGTTGTCTTAAAAGCTCATAACACCACTTTGTACCCATAAGTATATACAACTATAATTTGTCAATATGCAATACAAATTTGTTTTGAAATATTAAACACTAAGAGTTCTTTCCTATCATTTTATTGTAATCACCAAAAGTCAGGCTGAATTGCTTCATGGTTGTAAGATGCTCTCACCTTTACTATTTCATTTGGAAATTAAAGAGCCCAGAAGGGATTTGGCTTCTTAGTGTCTCCTTCATTTAATTTCTCAACAGATTTGTCATAGTAGGGAGGAATGTCTATAAAGATGGTACACTACCAGAAATGTCTTCAGAACGTCCTGAACAAACGTGACCTTCATTTCATCAGGAAGTCCTTGATGAAAGTATGTTGCCCTAAATCCTTAATCCAGAAGCTGGGTGGGAGTGGAGCATCTCCTTGGGATCAGGGATGTCCGGGTGGGAGTGGAGCGTCCCCTTGGGATCAGGGATGTCCGGGTGGGAGTGGAGCATCCCCTTGGGATCAGGGATGTCCGGGTGGGAGTGGAGCGCCTCTTTGGGATTTTCTCTGGCTCATTTCTTAATGGGGCACAAATGGAAGTTTCACAATTGAAGCCTCTGTTAAATAAAGAAATGGAGGCGAAGGAAGTGGAGGAGGAGAGGGAAATGGGGAAGAAGAATTGATTGAAGACAGAATAATTGGAACACACTTGAGAAAGCAATATTTATTTCCACAGGAGTTATTTTAGTCAAAACTACATTTGAACTAATTGCTCATTGAGTAGGTATCAGATCTTGTGTTAAACACTTTCCTGGGTCAGGCACAGTGGCTCACACGTGTAATCTCAGCACTTTGGATCACTTAAGGCCAGGAGTTCAGGATCCACCTGGGCAACATAGTAAGACCCCATCTCTACAAAAAATATGAAAATTAGCAGGACTTGGAGGTGTGCACCTGTGATCCCTGTTTGTTGGAGGCTGAGGCAAGAGGATTCCTTGAGCCTGGAGTTCGAGGCTGCAATGAGCAATGATTGTGCCACTACATTCCAGCCTGGGTGACAGAATGAGACCCTGTCTCCAAAAAATAAAAATCTTGTCTCACTAAATCCCACACACCAAACAATTCTCCAGAGGACACCAGATGGGTGTCCTGTAATTGAATTTCACTCTGACCCTGTCTACCTAGAGAGAGCATCAGATCCCACAGGTTAAAGGGCCCAGTGCCATCAGACGGTCCCCACGTCAGATACCAGCCACCGCGCTTCTGACTGAATGGCCGCAAATCGGGCTCCCAGCATCCCCTTCTTGAGGTCAATTCATTTGCTAGAGCAGGTCACAGAACTCAGCAAAACTCTTTACTTACATTTGATGGTTCATTAACAAGGTTATAATAAAAGACACAGACGAACAGGCAGATGAAGCGATTCAGAGGACGGGGTCTTAAAGGGTCCCGTGCACCGGAGCCTCTGGCCCCGTGGAGTTGGGATCCACCCTCCTGGCACGCAGATGTGCTCACCAGCTTCTTAACTTTTTTTATTTGGTTTTGTTTGTTTGTTTGTTTTTTGAGACAGGCAATTTCTATGTCACCCAGGCTGTGGTGTAGTGACACAATCTTAATTCACTGCAGACTCGAACTCCCAGGCTCAAGTCATCCTCACACTTTAGCTTCCCAACTAACTGGCACGATCGGTGTGCAATGTCATGCCTGGCTTTTTTTTTTTTTTTTTTTTTTTTGAAAGTTTTTGTAGAACTGAGGTCTCACTATGTTGCCTAGTCTGGTCTTGAACTCCTAGACTCAAGTGATCCTCTTGCCTCGACCTGCCAAAGTGCTGGGATGACAGGCATGAGCCACCGTGCCCAGCCTTATGTATTTTTTACAAGTACAATGACAGTATTGAAATTTTACCAGAAATTTCACCTGATAATTATTAAAAATTTTACTGCCTCTGTGTCCTTATTTATTAGAGTGGGGATGATACCCTCACGTTAGATACACAGCAGTGAGTGAGATGTGCTTCACTCTTAGGATGGTGTGGTATTCAGTACATATAATTTATTTTCTTATTTTTACTTTTTGAGATAGGATCTCACTCTGTCACCCAGGCTGTAGTTTAGTGGTGCCATCACAGCTCACTGCAGCCTCAACCTCCCGGGCTCAAGCGATCTTCCTGCCTCAGCCTCCTGAGTAGCTGAGACTACAGGCGAGTTCCACCACACCCAGCTGACTTTTGTGTTTTTCATAAAGGCAAAGCGTTGGTTTTTTTTTTTTTTTTTTAGACAGAGTCTTGCTCTGTCATCAAGGCTGGAGTGCAGTGGTGCTATCTCGGCTCACGGTAACCTCTACCTCCCGGGTTCAAGCGATTCTTGTGCCTCAGCCTCCCGAGTAGCTAGGATTACAGGCGCCCACCACCACACCCAGCTGGTTTTTGTACTTTTAGTAGAGAGGGGGTTTCACCATGTTAACTAGGCTGGTCACAAACTGCTGACCTCAGGTAATCCACCCGCCTTAGCCTCCCAAAGTGCTGGGATTATAGGAGTGAGCCACGGCACCCAGCCAGCAGGGCATCTCCATGTTACCCAGGCTGGTCTTGAACGCCTGAGTTCAGGCAAACCACCAGCCTCGGCCTCCTGATGTCCTGAGATTACAGGCATGAGCCACGGCTCCCAGCCAGTACACGTAGTTTAAATGTTTTACAATTAATTATTTAAATTAAATGACTTAAACAAAATCATTCAAATGATTTAAACATCCTAAAAATAAATCCGAGTGTTAAGAAGGAAGAATCACTTTCTGAGGGAAAAGGAGTGAATATTAATCTAAAACATTTGGTGCACACACAGTTTATGCACTATATATAGTTACCTAGTGTATTTACTAAATGTAGTGTGTATATATAGTCACCAGATAGGTACGTAAAGAGAGAAAGGGAGATTGAGGTAACGTGACTTTCAGAAGTCAATCAGAGTTACTCGGGAAAGGCTCAACACTAACATAAAGGATGCATCGGCCAGAGTGGCCAGTAGCGCATAGTGAAGACTGTGGCAAAATGAAGTGTATGCCTGGCCAATGTCATGCTCAGATTACTTCTCAAACCAGCCAACACCTAAACCACATGCCTCTGTGGGCTGACAATACACGTGTGGGCCAGGTGAGGCCTGCAGACCATCAGCCCCTGAAGAGTGCCTGGTGAGAAAGCTATTCTGAGCGGAGATTGGACAGCCGAGAAGTGTTAGGGAATCATTAACACTTCCTAACCTAAACAACAGTTTAATTCAAGCTGGACAGAGCTGAGGCATGGGCAGGCCTGGAGCAGAGTAAATGAGAGATGGAGAAAAGGCTGTCTATAACAATTAAGTTAGAACCCACAGAAGCATTTATAAGCTTTGGAAATAAGGGTTTTTAAACTATTGCCCTGGTAGGTACTTTTTACATCATATAAGTAAACCCTAAAATGGCCAACATATCTAGGTTTAAAAAGCAATATTAAGAAAGCACGTTTTCTCCATTTTCCCTGCAAGAGATAATCCTAAACATCCATTGTATCAAGCTCGTCAGTCTCTACCTTGAACGTGGCTGTAACTGCAGGTGGTACAGATACGATGTTCGGAAGAATTAAGTTCTTTTGTATTAAAAAAAAATCCTTATTTCTGAATATCTATGGGACATTTTGGAAAGAGCTATAAACATGGAATTTTAAATTAGAGATTAGATGTTTAATTATACCCTCAAGATGATCCATGTAGACCAAAATGTGAAGATGTGCTTGTCTATAGCAGTGTTTTCCAGCTCTGGGTCTCCCTGCAACAGCATCCTGATAACCCGTGAGTTAATCAGAAACTGAACAAGCGGATCCACCTGCCCAGCAAACAGGCTCTGTGGAGTGAGCCAGGGGGCTGTGGACAGGCTCCCCAGGTGAGTGACCCAACACAGCTAAAACGTGTGACCTCCAGTCCTGGCTGTACATCCTCAGAAACTTCTCAGTGAAGTAATTCGGTACAGATTTTAGGAAAAGATATTTATGTCGTCTTTACTAGCCAGAACCATTTTAAATATAGTCTTTTAGAAGCAGAGGAAACAGAATCCATGCTATTTTTCCAGAGGTAACGTTTGTGTGTGTGTGACTCACACCTGTTTTCTGTTTCCCATTCGGAAAATGTCTCCAGGGAAGCGGCCTGCACCCTGTGAGCACGTCCGCTAACCAAACGAACGAGAGGTGTTCGACCACTTAGGTTAGTTAAAGTCTGTGATTCCCCAAGGCTTAGCTCACGGGTGAAAGGGCACACGCTTTCCATGAGATCTACAAGTTCTTGGCAAGTGGCTCGTAAGCCCGAGAGACCCCGTGGTTCAAATGTAAGCACATGTGTAGGGCACACCCATACACGTAGCTGTGCAAGTTTTGTGGACGCACTTTCTCCATCCGCATTTCCAGAAGTTCACTACATCACATAGTGAAGGGGAAACCACATGTGCAGAAAAGGTTCTCCGTGGGCGGAAAAGGCAAACAGAGCTGGTGTGTTTGCTCCCCGCTAAAGCCACTGACACGTAACTCTGTTGTCCGTAGAGTCAACAAGATGACTCTAAGGGGAAGGAGGGAGGAGGAAAGGAAAAAATCAAGGCAGAGTAAATCAGCTTGGGCACACACAGTCGAGCATCCATCCATATTCTATTCCATATTATCCCACCTGCTACACAGGTGCCTCACAGCAGATACCACTGACTGCCTGACTACACATGGCAGGGGCATGTTGCTGGATAGCTATGTGTGCTTCTTCTCCATGTCTGTTTACACTAAGTCTTCAAATTACTTATACACACATTTATATACACAAATGCACATATACACATATACATAAACACACCTGTGCAGGTATACCCACAAGGGCATATACATGATAAAGTCTAGTTGGACTACCTTAATCATGGGTATATGCATGTACATACATGCACACGTAAGTACATGCTAGAATCCACTTATGCTGATTACATTAATCATGGGTGTATTAGTCCGTTTCCACACTGCTATAAAAAATACTCGAGACTGGGTAATTTATAAAGGAAAATGGTGTATTTGACTCATAGTTCCACATGGCTGGGAGGCCTCAGGGAAACTTTCAATCATGGCAGAAGGTGAAAGGGAAGCAAAGCACCTTCTTCACGGGGTGGCAGGAGAGAGAAATGCAAGCAGAGGAAATGCCAGACACTTATAAAATCATCAGACCTCATGAGACTCACTCATTATCACAAGAACAGCATGGTGGAAACCACCTCCACGATCCAATCACCTCCCTCTCTCCTCCGCATGTGGGGATTGCAATTCGAGATGAGATTTGAGTGGGACACAGAGCTAAACCATATCAATGGGTATATGTGGGTACATATATACATGCACACACACAGAGACACGCTAGAGTCCAGCTACACTGAATACATTAATCACAAGTGTATGCGTGTACACATATACACACTATGACATGCTAGAGTCCAGTGACACTGATTACATGGACCACGCATGTATGCCTGTACATATATACACACACAAGGACATACTAGAGTCCAGTGACACTGATTACATTAACCACGGTGTATTCCTGTACATATATACACACACAAGGACATACTAGAGTCCAGTGACACTGATTATATTAACCATGGTGTATTCCTGTACATATATACACACACAAGGACATGCTAGAGTCTAGTGACTCTGATTACATTAACCATGGTGTATTCCTGTACATATATACACATACAAGGACATGCTAGAGTCCAGTGACACTGATTACATTAATCAAGCTTCAACGCACCTTCTAAAGTCAGTATTACCCACACCAAATGTTAAATGTCATATTTCAACAATATAACAAAATTCTCAGACAAAATGTATCCAAACCTCAAAACCATGCTCTTTCCACACAAGGTACTACCTCCTCTGTGGATACCCCTGATATACTTTACATTCTTTTTTTTTTTTTTTTTTCCATTTCAGGGTTAATTATACTTGTTAGTCACATTTTTACTTTTTATTAAACAAAAATGTTTGTAAATAGATAAAAATTTAAATTTCAGAAAGCTACTGCTGCCTGGGCAAGGCTATCTGAAGCACACGTGGGTCATTGGCAGGTTCCAAAGGGGAGTATTTGGGGCAAATGGAATAAACTCTGTAAACTAGTTCAGCCTGAGCTGGTGGTGTGGAGCAAGAATTTGGGAAACGTGAGGACGTCCCCTACCTGGAGCGGGATAGACAGACGTCGGGAGCAGAGGGGAGGACGTCACTGCAGATCCAGAGGCCGATGTTGTCTCGTAATGAAATAAAACTGGAGAAGGACTAGGGACTTCAAATCAACCAAGAGGAGCCTGAGATGAAGACTCATGGTATGAAATTTGGGAGAAAAACAGAAAAAGGCCAGTTGAGGATGCATTTCACAGCCACGTGCCCAGTGGCATGGAAGCACAGATGTCTGAGGTCACGGCAATCTCCCTCTGCACCACCCCAAAGGCCTGCTGCCACTACTGATGTATTCTCTCTCCACCCCCGCAGACATCACCAGAACTTTCCTGACAAAAAACAACATATTTTTACTCTGCAGATGACAAATGTCTCCACTGCCATTTTCTCATTTTCTCGTTGTTTTCACACGTACAGAGCGCCCACAAGCGCGCCAAATGAGGACGGCCGGAAAGATTTTCCTCTGCAGATTAGAAATTAAGTCTCAGGTTTCTTTCATAATAGGTAGGTACAGCCACATTACCGTTGTATTTGGCTTTTGTAGGAGGTTGAAGTTATTGACAATGAACTGTTTAAACATGCATGCAAGCTGCTTTATGGAGCGCCTTTAACGACAAAGGATGGAGATGGAGCTTCCGCAAACGCCGCCTTACAGATTAGGAGAATTGGAAAACCTACGTCACCCCGTGGCATTAACCGCAAACGAGGCACAGCGCGATGGTAGGTAGGGAGAAAGTTTTCCATTTTTAAATTAGTTAAGGAAGACGAATCATGAATTTTTCGGCAAATCTGGATTTTTAGAGATGTAAGCCTCCTCATTGGAAGGACCCAGGACTGATGGTGTTTCTAAGAAGGGTTCCACTGGGGCCTTCTCACTTTACACCAGCCTCTCCGTTCAAGCCAGGGCCTGCCTGAGCGATGCAGGACCTCAGAAGCAGAGAAGCCCCTCCATGCCACAAACCCCATGCCCTCATTAGAGAAACGGACAAATCCCATGCCCTCATTAGAGAAACAGACAAATCCCATGCCCTCGTTAGAGAAACGGACAAATCCCATGCCCTCGTTAGAGAAACAGACAAATCCCATGCCCTCATTAGAGAAACAGACAAACCCCATGCCCTCGTTAGAGACATGGGCAGCATCCCTCGCTCACGCTACTCAAAGCTCCAAAATAATTTCAACACAGAGACCAAGAGCAACAGACAACGAGAGGCCACCATCCAGTGGGTTCCTTAAAGGATCCTCTTCCACTTCTCAGGGAAATACTAAGACACCTGTCCCCCCACCGTCATCCAAGAACCACGGGTGCAGTGCCATGTTCGTTTTAGGAGTGAAGAAACTGACGCCAGGAAAGGTCCTGCCACCTTACTGAGTGGTTGCTTAGGGAGAGAATCTCAGATCTTCTGATGGGTCCAGGGGCTGCTGCATCCTGAATGCTTCAGCCCTTGATACCTGGTGTATGGGAAAGGTCGGACCAAATAGAGAGCATCCTGCCCCCACCCATAACAGAATATATGAAAGGTCTCCAAGTTTAGGAAAACTGCCTGGAAGACGAGCCTCACGCATCAAACGACAGCCGGCAGCTCCGTCACAACCCAGACCTACTACAATTCCAGCCTGTGTCAGCAGCTTGCAGAAGTGTGTGGATGGGACTCCAAATGGTTCATACCAAGGGAGATTTCCAAAACATATTTCCTTACCTTGAAACATGGTTTTTAAGAAAATTGGTTTAATGCAATTATCAGTGCAATGTCAGGGAATCTGAGATTGCCATGGACACACACAGACACATGCTCCTACGCACACTCATACACACGGCTATGTGAAAACACAGGCCACACTCACACACACTCACATATGTTGCCGGAATGGACATCTGCTTTACTTGCATTGAGGAATTGTCTTACACTGGAAAAGGCCGAAGAAAAGAAATTACAACAAAACATATATATATTCCTAGATTTTAGTATCATCATAAAATTTGACATGACCCACGTCTTGGAGCTTTGTACATAGAAGAGTTGTTACTGCTGGAAAAGTCCCAGCTACATAGCATTTGCACTTTACATTGGACACACAGATCTTTCTCTGCAAAAGAAGGATGACTTAATTAACAAGGGTGATAAATTTACCAAAGTTTGTATTTGTGTCACCTCAAAATCTAGGTCTTGATGGATCCCTTTCAAGTTGTCTGCTCAATTAATAAGCAAAAGTAGGCACACGAGATTCAGAATGCCATTGTGAAGCCATGTGCCCTGCAAAAGTTCAAGCTCATTTGCAGCTTACAGCAGAGAAAGAAAATTGAAGCCATATCTCTGCAAATTGGCAACCCCCTTCTAGAGTTTAGGATATGTCCTTTAATACAAAGGAACTGGCAGTTGCAGGCTCCCAATCAACATGAAATTCAATGAAACACAGGCTGTCTCAGGGCAGCAAGACACACCACCGAGGCATCCCCACCACGTTAACCGTTTGTGGAAAGTGCTCCGCTGTTACCATCCACATGGCGAAGCGATCCTGCTGAGAGCATTCCTGACTTCAAGGCTGGGGGAGGCCTGGCCCAGAACGCCTGCTGCTGATGCTTTAACCCCTGTCTGGTTCGGTTGTGTTGTTCAGGGATGAAGACCCACAAGTTTTTTAATCATTGTAGGTATTCTGCATCTGACGGCGTTGATTCATAATGAAAAACAGCCAGCATGCATCGAGTGCATCCACCAAGCTCTCTGCTGCGTGCTGGAGGCGCTTTACCTGGTAAATCTTCAACATACCCCGTGAGCGTGAGCGAGGTCACGTTACTCCCCCAGTCTTACAGCAAGCCCTCTGCTGCCTTCTGGAGGTGCTTTGCCTGGTAAATTTTTGCAATACCTTATGAATGAGGTCACATTACTTCTCCACTCATAGAGAAAGCACTTAGCTGCATTCCAGAGGTGCTTTACCAGGTAAATCCTCCCAATACGTTACTCCCCCACACCTACAGCAAGCCCTCTGCTGCCTTCTGGAGGCGCTTTACCTGGTAAATCCTCGTCATACCTTGTGAGTGGGGTCACATTTCTCCCTCAGTCCTAAAGCAAGTGCTCTGTTGCGTTTCGGAGGCTCTTTGCCTGGTAAATCCTCGCAAGAGCTCGTGAATGAGGCCACACTACTCCCCTAGTCCTACAGCAGGCTAAACTGAGGCTTAACGTCTTTTCCCCAAAGTAAAGAAGTTAGGATTTAAATCAAAATTGAAGTTCCCAGAAGACACCTTCACGAATCATGTGGTCAGAGAAGGGGCCAAGAACCACGAAATAAACCCAGATACCTCCGAGATAACTGGCAGGGGACATGTCACAGTCTCAGGGCATCAACTTTTGAAGAAGTTTTGCCAAGAGGACAAAGGGGGAAAAAAAAGTTTATCTCTTAAAAAAAAAGTCACTTTAGAAAAAAAAATGAAGACAAGGATACCTGAGAACCATGAGAGCAGAGGGAGCTATTCATGATGAGAACATCTGTGGTCAGTTCATCACTCTGGTCTACACCTGCAGGCGCCACCTAGTTTAATGCTATTTTTAAAGTGTCTCTCCTTTTAGTCAAGATGAGAGGCAACTCAACGGACGCAGAAGGTTGGACCAGGCAAGATCACTCTTCGTTTGAAGAAGTGGTAGCTGAGGTTGGAGTTTGTCTTTCCCCTGCAATTAGAATTCTTCAGACACGTTATATAAAAAAGCAAATTTTTTTTTTTTTTTTTTTTTTTGAGACAGAGTCTTGCTCTGTCGCCCAGGCTGGAGTGCAGTGGTGCAAGCTCAGCTCCGCCTCCCGGGTTCCAGCGATTTCCTGCCTCAGCCTCCCGAGTAGCTGGGATTACAGGCACCTACCACCACACCCTGCTAATTTTTTGTATTTTTAGTAGAGACAGGGTTTCACTATGTTGGCCAGGCTGGTCTTGAACTCCTGACCTCAAGTAATCCACCAGTCTTGGCCTCCCAAAGTGCTGGGATTACAGGCGTGAGCCACCACACCCGGCCCGCAAAATTCTTTCAAAAGTTGTTTTGCAACAAATAACCTCAAAATCGAAGCAGAAACGTGTTGTTTTTCTTACTAACTTAGACAAGATAAAGGAGCAGTGCATGGAAGCAGGAACTCTGAGGCTGAAGAATAAAGGACAAGGTGTGGTGTGAACTAACTTGGGGGAGTCCTGTGTAGTTCCAGAGTGTATTGATGAATCCTCTACCCTGATTAAGAAAATACAACCGATGGACACTCTGATCCTGTTGGCTGCCACCAACTGTGGTAAAGCTACATCTTCAGCGTCGACTGCCATCAGAACAAAACCCTGCCCTGGACTCGATGCCGAAGGCTACACACGCACACAAGCTCAGAGGCCATCACCTGCCTCAGAATCCACTGCAAAGCAAAACCAAAGGTGAGTTTCACTGGAATTTCTTCGTTTTGGTTTACGTTTCAAGAAGTGGCCACCCCTACGTTTTCCGAAAACTGTGAGACACTTTTCTTCATAAAATGCATCTAAGTATGTTTCTGTGATGGCTATGATGACAATTTAAGACAAGTAATGACAGGCAAAATTAAGTGTATTTTATATTTAAGAATACCATATTGCATCTGATTCTTGAAGTGGTTAGCAATATGGAAATATTAAGAAGAGAGCTCTGCTGAGCGCTCAATATTAAATATCAGGATTATCTGCAGGAGACAGGCACAGGCAGAGAAGCTATTCCAAACATCCTCTTACCCAGAAGACAGACTCCAAATGTCCTCCTACCTGGAAGACTCCAAATGTCCTCCTATTCAGAAGATTCCAAATACCTTCTTACCTGAAAGACTCCAAATGTCCTCCTATTCAGAAGATTCCAAATATCTTCTTACCTGAAAGACTCCAAATGTCCTCCTACTGAGACAGTTTTATTCTTTCTCAATTATCTCTGACCCCTTCAATCTCTTCAATGGGCTGATCAATACAAACGCCTTCAGAAGCTTCAGGGTGGAGTATACCATGACTTCACCATACATTTAAAAGGACGCCATTGGGATAAGAAATTAATCTACTTGAGTTTTTTTATTTAGCCTAATTCTGAGAAACTTATATTCACCATGAGATTTGTAAAATAGTTGTAAGCAGCATTCAGAATGTATAAAATTACACCCTATGTGTGACTCTGATCAAGGGCGAGCGTGCAGGAGAGTGGCCACAGCAAGGTCTTAGAAAATCACAATCTCCATGTTTGCTCCTTATCCCCACCCCTAGGTACACTTCTTCTTTGAATCTTCTTTTCCTCAGGAAAGATGTTAAATTCCATAATTAAGTCATTCCCATTAAGCTGTAGGATCATTAAGTAGAGTTCAAACTAATCTTTGGTCTTTATGTTGAGGCATAGAACAGGTAACATTTCATTCTTTGGGGACAATCATAATTATATGTTAAACATTTTTAAATAGGATATATTGTATTGACTCACAATGCATGATCAGATTTTTAAAAATTATTTCTCTCTGAGAGAAAAGAACTTTAAGCCTCCCAAGGGTTGATCAATTCATACAGGTAAACTGCAGCACGCTGATTCTCCATGGCCATCCCTCTGTCTTCCTCTCTCCCCCTTCCTCTTTCTCACTCTGTCTCCCTCCCTCCACACCTCACCCCTAGACTCTTGCTACCCAAGGCAGAGCATGCAGCAGCAGCAGCAGCAGCAGCAGCATCACCTAGGGGCAGGTGAGCTGGAAATACAGATTCTCAAGCCCCACCCAAACTTGCTGAATCCAAGCATGCATTTGGCAAGGCCCCCAGAGGATTTTCATGGGCTGCTACTTAAGAAGCAGTGTTGCAGACTGCATATTTTTCACCCCTTTGCTAGGTCCTGAGCTACCCACAATCTGAAAAATCCAGAGGAGCCGGCAGAGGAAGTGCGGAGCCTGGGAGAGCCAGGTGAGGGTGCTGTCCCGCGTCTGAGGCTTCCTGGAGTTGAAGCCAGTGGTTTCCACTCCTGCGGTTCTACCGTCTGTGGCCCAGGAACGTTGAGACCTTCGCACTCCCCTGACTGCCAAGCGTCACTGCAAGCAGCAGTGAGCCAGGAAACGAACATCCAGGCCCTGGAAGCATCTCACATGTGTGGGAACATCCGCCTTTGCTACAGGCCAGATTTTTCATATTACTCAGTCCATGGGAGGCGACACGTGGCATTGTTTCATCCTTTACTAAATCCAAAGTTAGGATTCTTGCCTGGAGATTTCCACAGAATACAGCACCATACACGTTCCCTATGTCTAGATGGAGGACAAGGTCATCGAGGGACCGCTGTGACCACCTCAGCCCCGGACACAGCCCAAGCCGGCCTGCTCCAGCCGCCCGGACCTGCCTGCTGGGCTGGCTTCACCCCCCACCACTTCCACAGGCCAGCAGGGCCCTCCAGGCTCCACCGTCACCGTGTGTTCCCTGCGCTGCTGACGGACAGCTCAGCCGGTCTTCCTGTTTGAAATTCCTGGGGACTCTGTACTTGAGGCTGGGGGTGCCAGCAGCCAAGGAGCGGAGGGTTTCCGAAAGCCGGTCTGCCTGGGGCCTGTCTGCGTTTCACTTCTGTGTCCCTTGGCTTCCCCACAAGGCGTTCATTGTTAAGTTTTAATGTTAACTTCGTGCTGCGACACTTACTATTTTAAAGAGAAAATATCTTAGATCCGTTATGAACTTGTAAGAAAACAGTCCTTATTCATAAATTTGCAAAAATATTCTGTTAATTGTAAGTGGATCTTTATGTTACCTATCTATCATCTACCAATCATCTATATCTGCCTATCATTCATTTATCATCAACCTATGATCTATCTTCTATCTGTTATCTATCTATGGAATACATACATATATATATATATAAGAGAGAGAGAGAGAGAGTTGGAGTCTCACTCTGTTGCCCAGGCTGGAGTGCAATGGTGCGATCTCAGCTCACTGCAACCTCCGCCTCCCGGGTTCAAGCAATTCTCCTGCCTCAGCCTCCTGAGTAGCTGGGATTACAGGCCCGCCACCATGCCTGGCTAATTTTTGTATTTTTAGTAGAGATGGGGTTTCACCATGTTGGTCAGGCTGGTCTCAAACTCCTGACCTTGTGATCCGCCTGCCTCAGCCTGCCAAAGTGTTGAGATTACAGGCGTGAGCCACCACACCCGGCCTATCATCTGTCTTTATCTATCCTCTATCCATCTATCTTCCTATCTAATCAATACAGCTATTATTTATTCATCTATCATCTATGTATGTTCACCTCTCTATCTCTCTACCAATCTGTTTCTACATCTAGATCTACAGATAGAGAGAGGAATAAGAAAAGTGTAAGCTTTAGAAATAGTATCTCCCAGCTGGGCGCTGTGGCTCACACCTGTATCCTAGCATTTTGGGAAGCTAAGGTGGGCAGATTACCTGAGATCAGGAGTTCGAGACCAGCCTGGCCAACATAGTGAAACTCTGTCTCTACTAAAAATATAAAAGTCAGCAGGACATGGTGGAACGTACCTGTAATCCCAGCTACCCGGGAGGCTGAGGCAGGAAAATCGCTGGAACCTGGGAGGCAGAGGCTGCAGTGAGCTGAGATCATGCCCCTGCACTCCAGTCTGGGTGATAGAGTAAGACTCTGTCTCAAATAAGTAAATAGAAATAAATAAATAAATAAATAAATAAATAATAAAAATAAAGAAATAGTATCTCCTGTCTTTTGGTGTCTAAATGAAGGCCTCTTTCAGAAAGGGGTTGCAGAGTTTCTTCTGCTTGGTCCGCTTAGGATGTTTTTACCCAGTCTTCTGCATTTCAAGTGGGACGGGAAAGTTATAATGGGTGAAAACCACAGGAGTTCAGTTTATTTTACAGAGGAAAATAGAATGGGGAGGTTTCCCCAAAGTGTCCTTCTTTTTAAGATGATTGCTCATCGATCATTTTATTCATATAATCTAAAAGGGTGAGTTTTTAATCATGCCATTTCCTCCAGTGGGAAAATTAATTTCCATAGATGTTTCTAGGATGTGGGCATAGAGTGATCTGAATGAGGAATTTTGTAAAGTCTGCATTTAGTGTTCTGGTTATTTAATGGGACAGAGCCCCTGGCCCATGTGAGAGGAAAACACAGAGGGGGCAGGTGCCGCATGCTACATCCTCTGCGTGGCACATGAGCCGTCCAAATGCCCCTGATAACAGGTGGGTCAGCCGTCAGCTTGCAGTCCCAGTGGAGCTTCTCAGACTTCCAGACATCGATGGGAACGGCTCAGCCATGGCCTCCAATTCACATCTGCTTCTTTTGCTAAAATAAAAAATCCTGCTTTACTTGTCTTTAATCCTCCCTCTGAAGTTCTGTGTCATCTGTGAAGTCTTCTCTGTTACTCTGGTCAGAATTAATCATGTCTCCTCTGCAAATCCCCCCAGTTTCTCATCCCCCTCAGGCACACGACTTTCTGTCTGGCCCCGTTGCTGGCTGTTTCTGTGCCCATCTCCTCTTCAACATGGCAAGCGCCTCGAATGCTGTCTGCGTCTAATTTACCTTTGTCTTCACAACAGGCTCAGAAATGCTGCACGTCCCAAGAAATGGTGCTGACTGGAGCCCAGTTGAGTTGTGCCTAATTGAATCCAATGGATATGCTGGGCAGAGGCTGCAGGGTCTATAGGGTCTCTGGGCGTTTCGAGGAGTCCTGCAGAAGAGCTTCTAGCACCAGAGAGAACCCCAGGGCTTACACTCTCCCGGCTGAGTTTTCTGAGAACTGGAAAGGCTGTGTGAGTGCAGAAGGAAGCCCTGGTCCTCGCTGTCATGGAAGACCTCCCACGCCTGGGCAGAGCCTTGTGGGCACAGTCAGAGCAGCCCTGTGAACAACTCGTGCATCTTGCAAACGAGGCTCCCTGGGAGAGGAGACCTGCACAGCAGGTTTCTGCCTTTGGCACCATCTTGCACTCCAGGCTTGGGCTCCTCCCTGCAGCCGGGGACAGAGGCCATGTCCCCTGCGGAGTTCACTGCAGCCTCGGGAGGTCTACTCCTGTGGAGGTCTGCCTTTGCTGCAGGCGGGCTGTCAGGATATGGCAGGCCACGTGGAGGCCTCTCTGTCACAGCACACCTGGACTTCCACACAGGTGTGTCTCCCTGCTCTGGGCCCCTGGGTGCCGCCTTCCCGCAGAAGGTTGAACCTAACTGAAGGGCCAATGCAGTCATCCTCCTGCTCATTTCTGAGACATCTCAGGCCTCCATGTTCCCTTCTGCCTCTCTTCGTGCTCAGACATTTCCACAGAATAGCCATGTTGCCTGACTTCCATTTTCCAGGCAAACTATGCCCCACAATGCAGCAGCCAGTATAGGGTACATTTTTTTATTTAAAGGAAATAATTCTTCTCGGGGTTAACTGCTCAACAGAGAAACGGAAGACAGATTTGTTACCTCGCACAGCACAACACGCAGTGATACAAGTGCACAGGCCTAGCTCCCAGCCCTTGCTAATCCCATGTTGGCACTCTTTGAATTCTTTTGTGTTCTGGACTTGCTCCAAGGAGTTTTTTAAACAATTTATTTCTGAAGGCCAGGGCCGGTGGCTCTCGCCTGTAATTCCAGCACTTTGGGAGGCTGAAGAGGGAGGACCGCTTGAGCCCAGGAGTTTGAGACCAGCCTGGGCAACTAAGAAAGACCCTGTCCGTACAAAAATTTCTGGGCATGGTGGTGCACACCTGTAGTCTCAGCTACTCAGGAGGCTGAGGCGGGAGGATTGCTTGAGCCTGAGAGATCAAGGCTGCAGTTAGCTATGATAGCACCACTGCACTCCAGAGAAGACCCTGTCTCAAGAAGAAACAATTCTCTCTGGCTGAAATTTTGTTTCTCTCTATACACCCCTTTCTTGATGAAATTTAAATATGCAATCTTCCAACTAGCCCTTGAATAACACATTATTAAGAGCAAAGACACAGAGCACCTTGCTGGGAAACGTGGATCATAAGATCAAAGTCACCAAATTCAGTAGAGAGACTCGCTGGTCAGCAGGACAGGCCCACCAAATGGCAAACACACACACAGGACAGGAGCGGACGCACTGGCCCTGGCAACGCTGTGCGAGCGGAGTGTGGATGTGTCTCGTGGACTTAAAGATATGTGTACAGGAAAGAGAAAACCTCCCGGAAGAAATAGGTTCATCTTGAAGGTTAAAGAAGCTTCAGCTTCTCTCTCTCTCTCTCTTCTCTCTCAGCCACTTCCTGGGCAGGAGGCCAGAGGATTTCTCCTAGGATAACAGTGGACTATGGGTGGAGGCCTCTTTGCCCCTCCTGTGGATGGAGAGGAGTCAAGCCTCAGGTCAGCAGAAGGGAGACGTTTCTCCTGCAGGTTAGCTGCTCATTCAAGCACCTAGCGCCCTGAGTTTCTTCAGGGGTTCCTGCTGCCAGCCTAACATTTCTAACTAGTGCACTCTAGGTTTCTGGCATCAAGGCTATGTGATCAGGTGTGGGGCAGGTACAGGGTGCAGCTCATCACTCTGGAACATCTCCTCATCCTGAAACAGCTCCTCATCCTGAAATGGCTTCTCATTCTGGAACGGTTCCCCATTCTGGAACGGTTCCCCATTCTGGAACGGTTCCCCATTCTGGAATGGCTTCCCACTCTGGAACAGCTCCCCATTCTGGAACATCTCCTCATCCTGGAATAGCTTCTCATTCTGAAATGGTTCCCCATTCTGGAATGGCTCACTATTCTGGAACAGCTCCCCATTCTGGAACAGCTCCCCAGTCTGGAATAGCTCCTCATTCTGGAACAGCTCCTCATCCTGGAATGGCATCTCATTCTGTAATGGTTCCCCATTCTGGAACGGCTTCCCACTCTGGAACAGCTCCCCATTCTGGAACAGCTCCTCATTCTGTAACAGTTTCTAATTCTGGAATGGCTCCCCATTCTGGAAGGACTCCTCATTCTGGAACAGCTCCTCATCCTGGAACATCTCCTCATTCTGAAATGGCTCCTCACTCTGGAACATCTCATTCTGGAATGTCTCCCCACTCTGGAACATCTCATTCTGGAATGTCTCCTCATTCTGGAACGGCTCTCCATTCTGGAACAGCTCCTCATTCTGGAACAACTCCTCATCTGGAATGTACAGTTGCTTTGCATTTTCTTCTGTCCTCCACTCTATACTCTCAGAGGCCATCGATCACAGTTAAAGTTGCACATCCCAGGTGGTTAAACCATAGAAAGATCACAAAGGTCTATTCGTGCCCTGTAGCAAAATGGGCCGCACTTCTCTCTGCAATCAGAGTAGAATTCCTAAAACCCCACCAAATACTTCACCTTGAAAACACATGCAGGCGACTGAAAGTGCAGTGGCTGAGCCCCCACACCTGCATGGAGGAGCTGAGGAAGAAAACCAAATTGAGATGTAAAGGATGCTAAGATCTAGGGTAGCTGATTCCACAGGCAGCCGATTCCACGAAAGGATGCTAAGATCTAGGGTAGCCAATTCCATGACTGCACCTTTTGGACATCTGATTTATTATGCCAAGAAAGGGCAATCAAGATGAGAGAGGTTCTCATCTCTCAAAAACAAAGAAAAGAAAAGAAAGCAACAAAAAGACGTAAGGGCTTTATTTTTGGAGATTTCTTCATTGCATTAAATTAAGCTCTCCATAGCCTGATAGGAAACTTACAATCCAATCCTCATAATAAGAAAGGTGTCAATGCAGCTGGTTTGGAGGCAGGTGTGGCTCTACAAGAAACAAGGCAGCAAGGAGAAAACCCAAGGGCATCTTGACTGACAAAGGGTCCGGGCGCACTCACCCGCACACTCTCCGGGCCTCACGTTTCCCCTGACTCTGGCCCATACAGCAATGAAAGGTTGGCAGTGCCAGGTCGTGGGAAAGGTGCTTGCTAACATCAAGCCCGTGTTCTTGGAACAGTTCTAGGACTCAGGACAGGGCACTAGTAGTGCCTTCACAGCTCTTCTGTTCCTCAGTCTCCTCATCTGAAAAATGGGTGTAACAAGCCCTCTCAGATCTTCCCTCATAGGGTGTTTTGATTTGGGTTTTTGACCAAATGAGGCAATTCCAGAGAAAGGGATTTGAAATCTTTGAAACTTTAAACCAATGTAAAATTTAAAATGAGGAATTTTTGAACTGCATTCTTGAAGTCTCAGGTGCAAAAGAGAAGCAAGAAGAATCCTAAAGTCACTGAATTTTTCTTTTATTTGCAGGTTCTTTTGTCGTGTGGTATAAAGCCCGAAATTCAGGTTGTATTCACTGGGGCTTCTGGGCTGACAATTTGGACTAAATCAGAATCTATGAGAACTCTTGTCAAAAGATTCAATTTTCTTTTACTAAAATAAAGATCTATAATACTTGTTGCTTTTAAAAAAAAAAAAAAGAGCACTGACACCTCTGAGCTTTGCCTCCTTGTGCGAGAGTAATGCATTAATAGTTGAGGAAAGATGGCACGAAGGTAAAAAGAGTACAAATAGAATTCCTGGTCCTAGCCCTGAAGGAGTTCACTGATTCTAATCTTTCCTGAAGTTACAACACTGTCCTAGACAGGCACACAAACACACAGAGCAAAGAAACGAATTTCCTTGTTGAAAACATGCCGACGCTTGCCGTGTTTACTCATGTTCACTCCAACGTCCAGCTCCAGGCTGGAGACCACACGAAGGAGGCAGAAGTGGGAGGCAGAAGGCAGGTGAGCTTGCCTTGAGCACAGCCATACTTAATGCAAACATAACCGCTATGTTCCAATTTTACTTACCACATTTCACAGATTCTAAGATGCCCTTTTTTTTTTAACTTTTATTTTCACGTCTCTGAGGCTGGAACGCATTTTATCATGGATGGCCTCACACAGTCACTGTTCACCCAGCAAGGTCCCAGGTTTCTCTCCCAGTCACTCCAGGAAGATGGCAGTATGTTTGCCAGACCTCAGCCATGAGGCAGTGGGAATTCACAAACAGAGCCGATCGCCTCCAAGAATCCTACAGGCGAAGATGCTCCCTGGAGCCCAGAGACACCCTCAGGGAAGAAGGAGAGACACGTGCGGCTGGCAAAGCGTCATCTGAATAAAATCCCACATGCTCCGAGGGCTTGGACCTGAACGACTGGGAGCGAGCTGGACAGAAAGAGCCAGGAATTTCCTGTCATCCCAGGACAAGACAGGACAGCCACAGCCCGGACGCTCCAGGCCCCACACCACGCAACAGCCCTGGGAGAAAGAAGGAATGCTTTTGGAGGATCTTTTCTTGACACCTTCTGGTAAAATCAAGAATTCCAGAGCGCATCAGCACTAAGTGTGCAGAGCCAGTGTTGGGGCTGGAACTGACTACCAGGGCACCAGTGCAGGCTTGTACAAATGCTGCATTTTCAATACTCTTGATGGCAGGAAATAATGAATATTCATGAATCTGAGATTTAAAAATGATTAAGAAAAGGCAGATTCTGTGAAGTTCCAGGAATTCCTTTATCAATGTACTATAAGATACATATATATACACACACATACACTCATACGTAACATATATATGCAGATACATGCCAACAGAGTTAGGTTAGAGTCTACATCTATGTATGTCTTAAAGAGTTCTTTAAAATGTACGAATTAAGCATGGTCATGACTGTATTAACAACATTTTTTTCAGTCGTGCGTGCAGCTGTGGTGTATCTCACCATCAACAGCTTTTAGATTTAATGGAATAAAATATTGGATTTAATAGAATGAAGTCTGATGTCTGTGTCCTTCTAAAATTCCTATGTAGAAATTCCTACCCGAAAAGTGATGGGATGAGGGGGTGTTAAAGGGGGTGGCCCTTGGGAGGTGATTAGGCCATGGGGGTGGAGCCCTCTCAAATGGGTTTAGTGTCCCCATAAATGAGGCCTAAGGGGTCTCGTTCATGCCTTCCGCCATGTGAGGATGCAGCAAAGAGTCTCCATCTACGTGTCAGGAAACGCTTAGCAGACACAGATCCTGCAGCACCCGGATCTCCAGCTTCCGGCCTCAGAACTGCAGGAAAGGTATGTCTACTGTTTCATAGGCCCCAGTGGTGCGATTTTTGTTACAAAATTCTGGATGGACTAAGACCTATGGCTTCGGGGTTGACTTATTTTCACATCAAGAAAGTGGTACAGTTATGACAATCCTCATCAATCATAGCCTAAATTACCCCTGAAGAAATTTAGAGAGGTTTCCGATTATGTTTTCATCTCAATTAAAATGAGTTTTATCTATCTTTAGGCTTCAGAAATTAAATTTGCATTGTTAACAAATTCAGGAAAGGTATATTTTAAATGTCTTAAAGTCAAAGTAGATTTTTTTGATCTACCTTTACAATACATCCCACAAATACAGTCCCCATAACAGTGCTTGAGTCAATGACAAATCACATATACTACAGTGGCCCCACATACTACAGTGACACACACACACACACACACACTCATGTGTGGTACATATATGCCGATGCATGCCAAAAGATGTAGGTTACAATCTACATGGAGACAGAAAAGCAGATGAGTTTGTCTTGAGCACAGCCATACTTAATTCAAACATAACAATGTCCCAATTTTACTTAAGAAATTTCGCTGATTGTAAGATGCCTAACAACACATTGCTCTGTCATTAAATGAGGCATGACTATACATGCTAGCAGGCAAAGAAGACAGTAAATGTTCAATTAATGTTTGATGATTGGCCAAATCAGGTGGGATAGTGGGGGGTGGGGGGTGGAGGGTAGGGGAACGATTTGTCAGACATTTTGGTGAATCCAAAGTTTCACTCAAGTCAAAATAAAAATATTCATAGAGCCCAATGCAAACAAGAAAACACACAGACAACAAAAACCACAAAACGACAATGAGTAAAAGGCCAAGCGGGAGAGTAGCACGTGTTCCTGACCTGGCCGCAGCTGTCCCTGAGGCCCAGGCTGTCCAGGACTTCCCACCGAACCCCACATTATGGCCCCCATCCTTCCTCGGCCTCTCCTACCCTGACCACACAGTTGGCCAGGAGCCTTTCTTGATAGGAAAAAGAAATGGAAAACTTAGCTCATTTTAAAGGAATCAAAACGACCCAGACCTTCACATGTTTTTGTCACAAGAGCTAAATCACATATTATTTGATGACCTTCCTTTATGTCCAGCTTGGGTTAAGTGAAGCATTAATTAGAGAGGAAAACTGTTTTTTTAAAACACAAATTAACACTAAGTAGGTGAGTTATTTGGTGTCTGAAAAAATAAAACCTAAATAACTCTAACTTCAGACACACTCAAACTTACTCAACTGACTTTTAAAGTCAGTTCTTTCCCATCGGCACTTCCTAAAGCACCAGAGAAATCAGCATCTCTGTAGGATCAATGTGTTTGTGTCTCCGGGAGCTCGGACAAAGCCCTGGTTGTAGCTAAATGATTTGTTGAGATACCTTTTAAATGCTCTTTTGGGTATAGAAATGTCGACTTCGAATTTATGATAACACAGAAATCAGCTTAGAGAAATATATGAGAACTGTCATATCCAGGAATTAAATGAATCCACTCATAAATAAAAACATATTGATATCCACCTATTAAAGGAGAGGAAATCGATCTCTTTCTCACTGACAGATAGCAAGACAAGCACACAGAAATTTTATGCTTACATACACTATGCTTAGGGAAAACAGGAAACAAACTTCTTTTTAAAACTGTCTTATTATTTATAGTTAGAAGCTTGTAAAAATTATCTCTCCCATTTATTTAAATATCTGAATTATTACTGAAGGTCATATGTTACATATTTTCATTTCTTCTTCTGCTTGTTTTTGCATATGTGGCAAAAATTGTGGGTAAAACTCTTGAATGGTGTTTCATATCAAACACAAATCCTCATGTCCAGCTCTGAGCAAAGTCGTGAGAGGAGAAAGAATCTCCCAGCTAGATTATTCATTCCTTCTGTTGACATCATCTACCCATCCGTGCCAACTCTGGCTGCCCAAGGCCACCAAACCAATGCCACTCAATGGTGTTCGCGTGCATCCTCCCTGTGGACGTGCCAGCTCCTAAACACAAGACCAGAGTGGGCCTGTCTCCTGCTTCCCACCCTGCTCTCTGCTCATTAAAAGCTGGCTCTTCTGTGCTACTGGCTGGTTTTTACTAAGGCGTGCATATGTTTCTCCCCCCAGAATACAGATGTGTATATTCACATGGGCCTTTGGAATATGTCCATCTCCTGTGCAGCCTAGAAGTTCCTCCACATGGCTCTGTCCACCCAAAACATATTAGGAGTGACTGACAACTTCATTCAGTTCTCACTTCATCTAGTATCAGCCTTTTCTGAAATTTAATTTCCTCTCAAAAAGAAGCAATGACGCTTCTAAGATCAAGCAACCTTTCTCCTGGGCAAGTGACAAACCTATGTACTTGACAAATTTCTTCCACATTGAAAATCGATCCATTGGAAATATTCATCATTCCAATCAATAGGGAGCTTGTGTAGGAAAATATATGCGACGGGGCTGAGGCGGGCAGATCACGAGGTCAAGAGATCGAGACCATCGTGGCCAACATGGTGAAACCTCATCTCTAACAAAAATATAAAAATTACCTGGGCATGATGGTGCATGCCTGTAGTCCCAGCTACTCAGGAGGCTGAGGCATGAAAATCACTTGAACCCAAGAGGTGGAGGTTGTGGTGAGCCGAGATCACACCACCACACTCCAGCCTGGGCAACAGAGTAAGACTCCGTCTCAAAAAAAAAAAAACAAACAAACTGTGCTCGTGTAATCATCCTTGACCAAAAGCAAATGACTATTTAGAGACTAATGCGAGTATTTGGGCTCTAGTGGATCTGGGGTTAAAATTTGGAAGCTTGAAAAAGCTAAAGGTTTCTCAGAGCCTCTTTTTAAAAGTAAGCTGCGTAAGTTGCTATTCTTTATGAGGCCTCGTTTCATTCCCCTTAAACATGGCCTTGAAATTCCGTATGTGGGAGAATACATGAATATTGAATCAAAGGTGCATGGCTGGCATATTTTATGAAGATTCCCTACAATCTAACTATAAAGCACCACCAGGAAAAAAAAAAGATTACTTTTATTCTGGTTGACACAAAATTATGCATTAGAGCTTCCAGTCAAAACAGACATTGTTAGAAAATGTGATGATTTTACTCCAACATTTCCCCTTGCTTTCAGAATTTTTACAAAGATATGGCTCTAGCAGGCACAATGTGGGGACTCTTTTCAAATATGATCAACCAAGCAATTCGTAAATTAAAATAATAAAAGATGAAATCGCATTTAAACACCACCACCACCTGGGCTTAGTAAAGTTGATATTACCCCTACTTGAACGGTTAGGAGCACAAAATATTTACATAAACCCCAGGGATCACAGCACGCTTCTTAGTCACCACGGTATCCAAATCACTTAATAGAGGAATAGCTCAGAACGGCTCTCTCTATGACACCGACTGATCCCTCACAAGGCAAATGTGTAGGAGGCCATCGTGCGCTGGAGGCCGTGCAGGTGAGGAGGAGGCTGTGAGGAGGGCCACGGCCCCTGCTGTGGCCAAGCTTACAGGCGGGCTGGACAGCTGGACGTTTGACTGTTAATTAACCAGAATTCCATAGAGGAGCCTGTAGGGGGAAGCCTCTCCTGGTTCAGAGATTAGGAAAAGCCTCTCAGAGCGGTGTTGAAGCTCAGGTATGCAGGAGCAAGTCACGTGGAAACGGAGGAGATGGTGGGGAAAGCCACGACCAGCGGAGCCCTTCAAATGCCCTGAGCGTTGTGTGCTCAGCTATCAAAATGGGCCACGGATCTTGAACCTCAGATGACGTCGGGGCTGAGGGGACGAAGTTGGAGAGAGAGGTGGGCCGTGAGTTCGAGAGAGTTTCGTAAGCTATGTTAAGGGATCTGGACATCTTCCCAAGGGCCAATGAAAGTTAAGAAATGAATTTAACATAAAGCCATTATGGAATGCACAGTTTCCAGTGACCATTCTCGTGGTTGTGTGAAGACACAGAACTCTCCAGGTGGTCAAAGGGGGTGCAGAGTGATGACTGAGATGCTGCCATCCCTGTGGGGAGTGACTTTGGGGTGGCAATGGAGATGAGAAGAAGAGACGTGCTTGGAAGCACGTGCAAGAATCAGAGCCTCAACTTACAGCTGATTGTCCTTAAAAAGCAGCACCCCACATTAGGCACAGTCTAACCAGGGTGATGAGAACCAGGCTCCCACCCACACCAGGGTGAGGACAGTAAAGCCTCCTGACTCAGTATCACGTGAGAAATGCTGACAGAAGAATAGTCCAGGTGGTACCTGGGGAAAGCCTCGTTGATTTGGGAGCAAAGATGTGTAAAAGCGTCTACAAATACAGGCAAAGCTGCCCTATCAAGAGTAATCTCGCTTGGCTTCAAAGAGCAGATCTAGGCTCTCCAGGGAGAGGCAGCCGGGAAGCCAATCTTACGTCAGCCTGAGGGAGCGTTCTAACAATCCAGACGGCCAATCACGTTCCTCCAGGACAGGGTGACGTCAGCCTGAGGGAGCGTTCTAACAATCCAGGCGGCCAATCACGTTCCTCCAGGACAGGGTGACGTCAGCCTGAGAGAGCTTTCTAACAATCCAGGCGGCCAATCACGCTTCCTCCAGGACCAGGACAGGGTGACGTCAGCCTGAGGGAGCTTTCTAACAATCCAGGCGGCCAATCACGTTCCTCCAGGACAGGGTGACGTCAGCCTGAGGGAGCTTTCTAACAATCCAGGTGGCCAATCACGTTCCTCCAGGACAGGGTGACGTCAGCCTGAGGGAGCGTTCTAACAATCCAGGCAGCCAATCACGTTCCTCCAGGACAGGGTGACGTCAGCCTGAGGGAGCGTTCTAACAATCCAGGCGGCCAATCACGTTCCTCCAGGACAGGGTTTTGTCAGCCCGAGAGAACTTTCTGCCAATAGAGGCTGTGAATCACGCTTCCTCCTGGACAGGGGTTTGCTCCCCAGGTGCAGGGGTTCAGGTGAAGAATAAGCATGAGGTAGGGAAGCACAAACATCAGCGAGTATTTGACTTAAAAATTAAAAATTCAGTTCAGAGGGAAGGCAAAATTAGGCTCTAGGTAGCAGATGTTGGTTGGATTTTAACATAAATCTTTCTAACAGTTTGTGTTGCTGGGAATACAAAGAGGAAAAGGCTGTTCAGAAAACACTGGGGTTCCTACGTTCATGGAATCCAATGTGAAGATTTCTTACTCCTTTGGATACTAAGTGAAATATGAGCCATGCTTGAGAATTACAAACAGGAAACACACAATGCAGGACCCTATAAATATTGATTCTAAGGCCAACCGAAACCCCCTGAGGGTGACACTTCCAAAGCTGCCACTGGGCTTACATCAAGTCAGAGCAAAGAAAAGTCATCCCAGCCCAATGCCCCTGCTGGAGCGTCCGGGTCCCAACAGCAGGAGAAGGACTGGATGGCTCGCCCAGGCAGGGGTGTCTCCCAGAGCCTGTGGCTGCAACACCCACAAGTGCACTTACCAGGATGTGCACAGAGGGTGCCATTTTGTTGTTTGTAGCATCTCAAGCTTCCCTTCTTGTGCTCCTCCCTTGGGTCAGCAGAACCATCCTTGGACATCAGGGGAGACGGCTCTTGCTCTGGGCCTGGTGCTTGAAAGCTCCTGTGCTGGTCCTTCTTCTGCTCCTACAAGTCAAAGAGTCCATTGAACCAAAGGCAAGCCCCCACCTGGAAGCTGAGCGCCTTCCTTGTACACTGTGTGATTGTGTGTCCTATTCACACACACACCAGCCCCTGGCCCTTATCACCCAGGTGGCCCATGTCTGACCCAGGCTCACCTGGACCTCTCCCATGAACCTGGCTTCATCACATCAGGCCTTAGGCGTAAGAGCTAGCCGGGCTCAGCAGTCTATAGAAAGGTGTGATGGAGCTTGGGTGCATGGTCTTGGATGGGGTGGCCACACACATACACCGGAGGCGCCTGAGTGGGGACCTGGTGATGGGCAGGATGGGAAGAGGGAAGGTCCCTGCTGGGGGCTCACCCTTCCCATGCCCCCACTCCCTGGCACGAAACTCTAAGAAAATAAGAATTCTAGATGCAGACCCATCTAATTGAGGAGCTGGCAGACTCTTTGCATAAAGCACCCAATAGTAGACAGGTTCGGTTTGTGGGCCACACAGCCTCTGTCTCAGCTCCTAACTTGGACTTGTAGCATGAAAGCAGCCAGCACATAAGTGACTGAGCATGGGCCCTGCACAAACAGGATGCAGATGGGAGCTGCTGCTCATCAACGCCCATGCTCTGTATTCCTGCATGTGTGTTTGTCAAGCTGAGGGGCTGGAACACATGCAGCAGTTACTGACTTAGCGATAACCTCTAAAATATTGAGACAAAATACATGGGGGCCTCCCTGTGTGCCCCTGCCCCATCTCCCACGGGTCCCAAGGGTGTCCTCGAATCTTAAAGAACCCAGGCTGGGAGCGCCCAACCAAGGATCTTCTGCCAGGAGGGCAGCAGCTCAGATGAACACGGGGACCACAGAAGAGGCAGAAGCCCCAGAGACACGGCGCTTGGGACCTGACCACCCTCACAGGATGAGAGTAAGACGGGGTGAGCAGGGGCTCTGATCCCAGAACCTAACTTCAAAGTGTGAAGAAAATGCTGCATCTTTCCCTCAGAGACACGAGTGACTTCACCTCTGCCCTCTGCTTTGGACTTGGCTGTGTTGGCCTTGGAATGCTCACAGTCGGTCGTCTCCTTCTCTGCCTCTCCACAGCTACCCACACTTGAGGGCCAGGCTTGCATCCGCGTTTCTCTGAGAGTCTCACGGACACCGCCTCTGCCCAGGCTTCTCCGGCTCCCTGCAGCTCTGCGGGGCCAGGCTGCCGTGCATTGCAGCACCTGATGTGCTGTTTCTGGGAGACTCATGGGCGTGTGTCTTTCCACATAATATACAGTCCTGTGTTGCCCTTACCGTGACCTTCATGCCCGTCACCACCGCCCACCCCTGCACCAAGCCCAGGGCCGGGCACCTGCCAGGCACTCCATAAAGGCTCCCTGGGTTGGCACAGCATACTCGCGGAAAGGAACGAACTGTGGAATATATATTGGCGTTGGCACCGTCTACCCTACGTCCCGTGTCGTTGGGATGAGAAGGGGAAGTTTGGTCAGCAACCAGCAGTTCATTTCTCACCATCATTTAGGCCAGTGTTAAAATTCTGTTTCTGTTTCAAGGAAAACACAGAAGGTTGGTTTTTAAACAGATCACTTTGCTGCTCTTGCTGGTACCGGAGCAGAAAAACCCATCCCCGCCAGCTTACTTTCTCTGCTGCATGAAGCCATCTTTTCAATAAGAAAGGCAATGTCTGCCTTCTTCACAACCAAATCCACTCACTGCGTCCACTCAGGGAGAATGTGGCAAAATACATTTCCTTAATTGTTAGGATTAATTATCGCTCTTTAAATTCACCCTAGCAGTTGAGATCTGGCTGTTAGCCCTAAAGCCCACTTAGCAGTTTTGGGTCTTTTTTTTTTTTTAAGTTGGATTGAGCTGTTCTAATACTCCTTTTTTGGGAGCAGTCCAGGCACTCCAAACAGCAGCTCACTCTCACTGATAAATGTCGTCATGTCAAAAATAATTACCGAGTACAGACGGAGCCATCAGAAGGAGACTGGGACCCACCTTCCCGCTGCCCTGGGCCCCAGAGCCCAGCTGAGACGAAGCATCTTCACCCAGGCAGACAGCCCTCCTGGGAAAGCTGCAGAGACCCCAGCACTGCTCTCCCGACTCATCCTCAACTTCGGAACCTGATGATCACAAAGATGAAGACAATCAGGGCAGCGTTCTCTCCGCCCCATGATCCCAAAGACGACACATTCCATTACAAATGCTTATACTCGGAAACAGAAGCACGAGCTGCCTCACCAGGTAAACATGTGTAACTCATCACGGTTTTACAGGCCTCGCAGGCCAGGCCTTTCTTCCCAAAGCACCTGATTCGGCCAACGGAGGCTCCCGATTCACAAGGCCAGAGCAGGGTGCCAGCCGTCTGCAAGTTCCACAGGTGGCGGTCAGACGCGGCCACTCGGGTAGGGATGGACCCGCCTCGCCCTGTGGCAGCCTCTTTCTTCCCACCATTAATGCAGCCCCACTCCACTCAGGGTTGAGAAAACATACGACCGACGGTTCCCCATAGCTCCAGTCACAGCCCGAATCAAGGCAACTATGTCCTCATTTGCATTCATGGATCCTTCCCTGAGCCCCAGCACCAGCCGCTCCCCCGACACCTGACGCCGGGGTCTGTGGGGTGCGAGAGGCCTGTTCATGGGCACCATGTATGTGTGCACATGTGTGTGTACATATCCAGAAACATGCTTAGAATGCTCCAAACAGAAAGAAGAGAAGACCAGCTCCAGCAGGCATACAGCCAAGTGTGCACTCGTACCTGGGTTGAGGGCAGCAAACTGGGGAATTGGCAGCGATACTGTGTAAGAAGGCAGGGCATCTGTGAGTTTGTGGAAGAAACTCAGAAAAATTGACCATTGATAATTGTCAGTCTCCATCAAAATTGAGCAAAAACCAAATAATTTCCCTATGGCCGTAACCTACTTGGCTAATTTTATCCTCCTTGATATTCCATTTACTGTTAGCACCTGGACCATCACAGCCTGGCACCCAGCACCATGCCAGGCCCGGGACTGAGTCCTACAGAAGTCGCTGACCTGGAATGAAGCTTTGGAGATGAGCAGGAGCGTTCTGCGCACCCGAAGGAATGGACACTGCATTCCATGAAGCGTCTGTTTTGCGCACTGTGACAGAGGGGCACCCTGTGATGCAGAAGAGGCCACACCTGCTGCGAGGGTTAATTCCAACCTGTCCATGGGACTGGGCTAAGAGAGGCCCAGGTTGCTGACACTCCTGAATTTCTGTGTCTGTGAAGGAGTGTCTGGAAGGGGTGAGCGTTAGATTCAGGGGACGGAGTAAGGACGATCCCCCTCCCCAGAGTGGGAGGGGCTTCATCCAATTCATTGAGGACTCAGATGGAACAAAAAGGTACCCAAAGAGTAAACTTGCTCCTCCTCCTGGAGTTAAGGCACCCACTTTCCCCTGACTGTGGACACTGGCCCCCGATGCTCGGGTCTGCAGTCTGGGGAATTACACCAGTGACATTCCAGGGTCCCTCCGTACAGACTGTGGGACTTCTCAGCCGCCGTCATTGCATAAGCCAGCTCCCATAATAAACCTCCTCCTATGTCTCACTATTTGTCCTAATGGCTCTATGTCTCTGGAAAACCCTGACTAGTACATCTACCTGTCCGAGCCTAGCTTCCTGGAGGAAATTATAACCCTATTGTGTCCCGAGAGGTGAGCAGGAGTGAGCCAGGGGAGAAGGGCAAACACGGAGAAAGAGTCACCCAAGGTGACTGTCACCAGGACTCACCATCCCTTCCTGATGGCACTTGATAACACCCGAGGCTTCCGGAAGGACACTCACCAACCTAAGGCTGCCATCTCTGTCTGTTGCAGGCCAGTCCACAGGACTCTGTGTTGCAGTCACACAGCTGGCACTTGTGCCTTGGCCTACACACACTGGAAGAAGCACTTCACCGCATGGGAGTGGAACTGGGGAAGAATGATGTGATTTAAACATGCCAGACTTTGAGAATAAACAACCAGACCTTCGACCACATCCCGCGAACCAGGAGAACCATCTCTCAGGGCTGAGGCCACACTCCAAGGGAGATGCACAGCAACCCTGGCGCCTTCCTCTCAAGAGCTTCCCAGTGCCACCAAAGCAGAGGGGAGGTATGTGAGGACGCCCTGCAGGGAGGGCCTGGCTCCCTACACCTTCTAAATGCCCACATCAGGCAATGACTGTGAACTGGCAATGCCAACCTCTCTCGTAAGTCCAGTCTCTCAAACCTGAGCAATGCAGAGGCCGCTTTGATGGAAAATACGTTATTCTGAGAATATATTTTTAGGTTCCGGTTTGAGGAACACTGACCTAAGAAGCTAAAAATACATCCAGAGGGGGAAAATAGGTGCATTTGCATTGCAAATTACCTCTTGCAAAGTGATTAGCCTTCATGATTGGTAAAGGCAATTTTTTTGGACTCTCACTGAAATGAAAACACAACATTTTAAAAGAAAATCTTTTTTGTTCATTTTTATTTTGCAGAGAGTCTGAGGATTCTAATTTGAGAACTCCTGATCTCAGGGATGTATTTGTAAGACTTGAGGAAATAAGAGAAACCTCGGTGTAGTCCAGCTAAAAAATAGAGTTGAGGTTTGGTTAAACAACCAAGGAATTTGGGGAAGGAAAGCATAATTTGAGCAGACTTCAGCTTTCTCAGTCAAATTCCATAATTTCCACTGACTCGTGACCAACTCCTGTGTCAAAGGCTCTGCTGGGAAAAGCAAGTAACATTAATAGCATGGAGTGGCCTTATTCCTAATGAGACATGCAAACGAGCCTGCAAGGAAGTAGAAGCCAGTGGTGGGGGATTTGGGGGGCAGGTTGTTCCGGGCTCAGGATGTAACCAGGAGAGCACAGTAGCCCACAACCAACATTTGGCTAAGGAGCAGAACCAGCAGAGGATGGCCCTGAGCAACATTTGGATGGGCAGGGACAGCAGGTCCGGGCCCACAGGCCTGTGCTGGGATGGCCTGGAACCCAGTGGCAGGTGCCTGAGACTCTCTGTTTTGTACAGAAGAGGAAGAGAGGGAGAGCTGCAGGCGGAGGGTTCTCCTTGCATGCTGGGACTCAGAGGGAGCGTCTTGGCATCAGGGCTCTGTGGACCCGAGAAACCACTCCCGTGGAATACGATGTTTTGTTCTTTTTGGGAGGCTTTCCCAAGGCCCCCCATCGCCTTGCTACTGGGGCCTACAGAAATCTGAGTAGTGTGCAAGATTATAAGTGTAATTTTTATCCTTACAGTAAATAAAAGGAGTCTCTCGGCAGCAAGATGCCCATTTAAACCTAGTTGCCGTCTATGAACATCTACTGCCCGTGCTTGGCGAAAATACTGCAGAGTCCCTCGACGATGTCAGAACCTTATTAGTGTCCACAACAGACACTAATACCTAATACACTAATACACTAATACCTAATACCTAATACACTAATCACCATCCCCTCCCACCCCCATCACTATCCCCTCCCACCCCCATCACCACCCCTCCCACCCCTATCACCACCCCCCCACCCGCATCACCACTCTTTCCCACCCCTATCACCACCCCCCCACCCGCATCACCACTCTTTCCCACCCCTATCACCACCCCCCCACCCGCATCACCACTCTTTCCCACCCCTATCACCACCCCCCCACCCGCATCACCACTCTTTCCCA